>NC_056739.1:1860385549-1860460549 GCF_019279795.1 Protopterus annectens
CCCCACAAAATAAACACACTCTTCTCGACTTTCTTTTTATATGGCGTATTCCCCTTTACTGGTAATTTATTTATTACCAGCCTCCATAGCAAATCCTGATACTCTACACTTTTGGTACAGAACTTCTTCCTTACTTTAATGGCTTTATTCACTTTTTCTGATAAATTTTACCATGGATTTACATAATACAATTTTTTCATCACATTATTATACCACATCCGTCTATTTTTCTCTATATTATCATTTTTTTCCAAGTTAATATTTTTTCTGGATAATTTTTAATTTCTTCATTTACATATTGTTCATAGGTTCATAGGTAGATACTAGGCTATCTGCCCTAGGGCATTTATAAGCCTAGCCAGAGTGTATTTGGCTTCCGCCTCCCTATTAGATTACCCTACTGTGCCTCTGTAAAGTAGGTCACAGAAGATACCCTTTTAAGATTAGTTTACTGTGCCTCTGTCTAGCAGGGACACAGGAGAGATCCCAGGGGTGAATTTGCGATTTCCCATCCACGCTTCCAAATTTTGCTTGAAGAGGGTCAGCGAGGGGCTATGTCTAACATGAATTGGGATTCTATTCCAGAGTGAGGGGAGCCTCTGGGAAATGAATCTGTCCCTTCAGCATGTCCTATTTATTTTTGTGATGAGGTTTAGGTCCCTGGAGCGTGTAGCTCTAAGGGACTTGGATTTTTTGAGGTGGAGCATGTCCATTAATTCTGGGTTTGACATGGCTTTGTACATCAGACATAGATCGCCTCTGAGTAGCCGGTAAGCAACTGAGTAGAGCTGGAGTTTCCTTAGTCGAGCTGCATAGGACATCTGTTTGTAGCCCATGATCCTCTTGGTGAGGTACTTTTGGGGTCTGTCCAGTTGCTGCAGGTGTCGGGTAAGATACATCCCAAAAGGGGCATTGTATTCAATTATGGGCCTGATGAGTGACAAGTAGAGGGGCACAATGACCTCTCTTGATCTAGATGTGAACCCTTTTGTGATAAGGTGGGTTATATGGAAGGTCTTTCTAACCACTTTGGCAACGTGATTATCAAAGGAGAGATTACTATCTACGTTGGTCCCCAAATCTCTAATTACTTCTTCTGTACTTAATGGATTACCACCTATGTGGTAATTTGTGGGCACCTTGTTTTTCCCAAAGGGGATGACTATGCACTTTTTAGCATTTAGCTTGAGGCTGTGGCTCTGGCACCAAGCATCCATCTCTGTGAGACCCTTTTGGAGGATGCTTGTGTCAGCTGGAGATTCGATTATGGCCCCCAGTTTGCAGTCATCTGCGGACTCTGTCAGCCATAACCCCCCGTGTTAGCCTGAACCTCAGAGAAGTATATACCGACCAAGAGAGGTCTCAGAACTGAGCCCTGTGGGATGCCACTTGTAACTGGTTTGGATTCGGACATGGCACCTGCGATTCTGACCATGTGGGTTCTATCTCTGAGCCAGTTTGCAACCCATCTTGTGATATAGGGGTTGATATTTAAGCTGCTAAGCTTATTTATGATGCCTGAGTGGGGTAAGGTGTCGAAGGCATTTGCGAGGTCCAGGTAGGCTGTGTGGACTACCTTGCCCTCATCTATGGCTTTGGTAACTGTTTCAAAGAAATCATCTAGGTTTAAGAGGCAAGATCTGCTCTTAACAAAGCCGAATTGGGTAGGGTCCAGTGTCTGGAGGCTCCCAATGTCTTTGTTTATGAGTTCCATGATAATACGCACCATAGCTTTACAGACCAGACTAGTCAGGCTTATGGGGCGATAGTTTCTGGGGTCCATTGTGGCACCACCTTTGTGGAGTGGGACCACTGTAGCTGTACGCCATTCTTTGGGTACATATCCTGTAGTAAGGCTAAGTGTGAACAGTGACTCAAAGTGAGGGTTCAGTTCTTCTTGGAGCTCGTATAAGACACAGTCTGGGACACCGTCCGGTCCCATAGATGCTGTGTTTTTTGCTTTGGAGAGGGCAGCTTTCACCTGAGCATCTGTGATGTCAGGGAGGTTACATTCAGTTGGGATAGGCGTTTGCTCCTTTGGGGGGGAAGGTGGGGGGGAGTTTGCGCTGAATCTGTCTGCCAGGATGTTGGCTATGTCTGTAGGTTCGGTATATTTTGTACTGCTATGCAACAATTCAGAGCATATCTGGGAGTTTCCTCCCATGTTTCTGACATAACTAAAGAAGGCCTTGTGATTATCTTTAGTGTCTAGGGCAATTTTTCTTTCAAAACTGGCCTTTGATGATTTTATGAGGGATCGAAGTTTCTTGCTAATACTGATCAAAGATGCCTTCCCTTTTTGGGATTTTGCTCTGTCATGTAGTAGCTTCCTCCTTCTGTTGTATAGCTTATTTATGGCCGGGGTCCACCAGACTGGTCTCCTGTTTTTGGAGGAGTGAGTCTTGGTTTTATTTGGGATAGCACGAGCCATGCATTCCTGCAGGTGCTCATAGAATGCATTTGTAAAGGATTCTGCGGATTGCGCTGTATTATCCTCTGGCCCAGGGGCTTTGAAGGATTCCACCTCAGTCTTGAGTAGTGCAAAGTTGGCTTTTGAGAAATTCTTTACAGTGATTTCCTTGGCTGGGGGTGGGGACGGGATATGGATGTCCAGGGAAATTTGTTTATGGTCTGATCTTACCAATGAGGGGTTTAGCTCTGGTGTGGAACATAGGGTCCCCATGTTGGTGATGACCAGGTCCAATATGTTGTTCCCTCTTGTGGGAGTGGTGACCAGTTGTTCCATTGCATTAGAGTTTATAAATTCAAGGAACCGTTGGGCGAGGGTGTTTGGGCTTGAGTAGTTTTCCCAGTCAATGTTTGGGTAGTTGAAGTCACCCAATAACATAGTGTTTGGAGAGACCTTCATATTCTCCAGTGTTCTCAGGAATGCCAAGTGGGGTTCCTGTAATAGGGAGGGTGTTCTGTAGCAGGCTACAAACTGAAAGGCAGTTTTGCCCACTGTTAGTTGCACACAGATGGTTTCCAATGCTTCGTGCAGTGCCACTAACCTAAAGGTGTAGGTATCTTTGATGAATATAGATACTCCCCCTCCTTTTCTGCTTCGGTCCGAGTTTTGGGGCCGAAACGCATGGTATGAGTTATAACCTGGTAATGCTGGGGTGCTATCAGGAGCCTTGAACCAGGTTTCTGTTACTGCACAGACATCGATTTTCTCCATACTGAGGAGAGTCTCGAGTGCATGCATCTTGAGGTTTAGACTTCTGGCATTGAGTAGCATTACCTTTAGTTTTTTTATCTTTGGGTTGTCTATGGAGGTGGGTTTGTCCTTTGAGCCTTGCCTAAAAAAGGCACTATGGGGGTGGCCACAGCCTTGGCCAGTATACGAAAGCCTAAGGGTGACAGGTGCAAGCCGTCCCTAGCAGCAGTGGCTTGTCGAGCATGTCATCCCAGGCTGACAGACACTGGATCCCCTTTGAATGACACCAATACTTTAGCCAGTTGTTGAAACTGATCATTTTGTCTTTATACTGTGGCATCATTCTTGGTGAGGGCAAGATGCTACTCAAGGTCAGGGACATACCAGCCTGGGCTACATGGTCAGAGAGCTCCTCTATGTCTCTTTTCATGTAGTCCAGGGAGGTATGTCTCAGGTCATTCACACCAGCATGGACAATGACGGAGTCATACTTGTACTTGCTTTGGAGTGACCTGAGTGCTTGCATTATGTGGCGGATCCTGGCACCCGACAGGCAGCTTACAGTGACCTTCTCCTTGTTCAGTCTATTTAGTGGGACATCAGTGTGCCGGATAATAGAGTCCCCTATAACAAATGTATTTGGTGTGTTGTTTGGCCTTATGGGCTGTGACTGTGAGGCACACTGATTTTGTGAGATATGTGATTTGTGGGTATTGTTGAGGGGTGGTTGTAGCTTGGATATCTGCTTAGGAGGTCTTTGCTGTTTAGGCAGATTTTTATTTAGAGCCTCCGAGTATGTTTTTGTATGTTTATGTGTTGGGTATGCAGATGCAATAGGTCTGTGTGAGACTGGATTTGTGGTGTGGGTGGTTACCTTTTCCTCCTGACTGACTGTGCCAGTCTTGGGTTGAGAGAGCTCTGCCTCCAGTTTGGCTGTGTAACTGCATCTCTCACATGTATTAGAGTTTGTTGGAAGGAAGAGAGGGTTGTCTGTGTACATAAGGCAATTGTAACATTGCCTCAAAATTCCCAGATTCACTATCTGGACTGGAGAGTATCCTTGAAACTGACCCTTGGACATACCAGATTAGTATAGGGAACTGTTTTTTTTACTGATCAGATTAGGGAAGGGAACTGATTTTTCACTTGATCAAGAAGGACCAATCGGGAGTCTAATACTTATGAGAAATCAAGGAGGGTGTAGTGCTTTAGTTAGTTAGTGTTTCCATATAAGATCTGAGCAAGTGCAGGGCTTTAGAAAGAGAATAGAGTGATTACTTTGAGAGTTTGAACAGTTCTAAGGGAAAAAGTGAAGAGCAGACTTTGTGGAGCCTGGGATAGTTTAAACCTGTTTAGGCGGCGCTGCCCGACGCTGCTCAGTGCGCAAAACCGCGCAAAAAGAGAGTTGTAGGGTTTTAAGAGAGAGAGATCAAGGAGTTTAGAATTGACCCAAAATGGCCAATAAAACTACAGCTTCTAGGTAGTAATCACTCCTCCAGGGACGGGCAGGCTGTTCAGTGTTAACCACTCCCGCTGGTGAACACAGAGACTTCCCTTTAGCCCAAGCAAGCACTGGCCTTCTAGAAACTTCCAAACCGTTCAGAACAGCAAATCTGTAACTGAACTTTCTTAACTTTCAGAAAGTGGGAAAAAAGCAAGATTTTTTTTGTTTTTTTTTCTTTTTGTTGTAGTTTCAAGGTAGCAGAGATACACAAGCAGCAAAATAATCACAACAGTGCAATAAATGACCCCACACTTGAGTGCTAGGCCAAAATCAGATAAAATGCAGTTTTTAGAGAAAAAAACGATTTTAAATTAAGTGCAAGACAGGAAATGCAGCAAACAGGCTCTAGATGTGTTCCAAGTGCTGTTACTGTTACAGATATAAACTTTAGCAAGCCAGAAAATGCCAAAAAGTAGGCGGCAAAGCAGTAAAACTTAACAAAAAAATCTGAAGAAAATACTTAAAATCACAAAAGTGGCTCCTTTTCTTCTCTCAGCGTTTTCTCCTCTTGGTAGGTGCTTCAGCAACAACTAGCAAGCCTGAAAAGATGCCAAAACCATGAGGCGGCCTGGTTTTAAGAGAGAGAGATCAAGAAGTTTAGAATTGACCCAAAATGGCCAATAAAACTACAGCTTCTAGGTAGTAACCACTCCTCCAGGGACAGGCAGGCTGTTCAATGTTAACCACTCCCACTGGTGAACACAGAGACTCCCCTTTAGCCCAAGCAAGCACTGGCCTTCTAGAAACTTCCAAACAGTTCAGAACAGCAAATCTGTAACTGAAATTTCTTAACTTTCAGAAAGTGGGAAAAAAGCAATATTTTTTTGTTTTTTTTTTCTTTTTGTTGTAGTTTAAAGGTAGCAGAGATACACAAGCAGCAAAATAATCACAACAGTGCAATAAATGACCCCACACTTGAGTGCTAGGCCAAAATCAGGTAAAATGCAGTTTTTAGAGAAAAAAACTATTTTAAATTAAGTGCAACACAGGAAATACAGTAAACAGACTCTAGATGTGTTCCAAGTACTGTTACAGATATAAACTTTAGCAAGCCGGAAAATGCCAAAAAGTAGGTGGCAAAGCAGTAAAGCTTAACAAAAAAATCAGAAGAAAATACTTAAAATCACAAAAGTGGCTACTTTTCTTCTCTCAGCGTTTTCTCCTCTTGGTAGGTGCTTCAGCAACAACTAGCAAGCCTGAAAAGATGTCAAAACCACAAGGCAGCCTGGTTTTAAGAGAGAGAGAGATCAAGGAGTTTAGAATTGACCCAAAATGGCCAATAAAACTACAGCTTCTAGGTAGTAACCACTCCTCCAGGGACAGACAGGCTGTTCAGTGTTAACCACTCCCACTGGTGAACACAGAGACTTCCCTTTAGCCCAAGCAAGCACTGGCCTTCAACAGTTCAGAACAGCAAATCTGTAACTGGACTTTCTTAACTTTCAGAAAGTGGGAAAAAAGCAAGATTTCTTTGTTTTTTTCTCTTTTTGTTGTAGTTTAAAGGTAGCAGAGATACACAAGCAGCAAAATAATCACAACAGTGCAATAAATGACCACACACTTGAGTGCTAGGCCAAAATCAGGTAAAATGCAGTTTTTAGAGAAAAAAAATATTTTAAATTAAGTGCAACACAGGAAATGCAGTATACAGGCTCTAGATGTGTTCCAAGTACTGTTACTGTTGCAGATATAAACTTTAGCAAGCCGGAAAATGCCAAAAAGTAGGCGGCAAAGCAGTAAAACTTAAAATCAGAAGAATATACTTAAAATCACAAAAGTGGCTCCTTTTCTTCTCTCAGCGTTTTCTCCTCTTGGTAGGTGCTTCAGCAACAACTAGCAAGCCTGAAAAGATGCCAAAACCATGAGGCAGCCTGGTTTTAAGAGAGAGAGATCAAGGAGTTTAGAATTGACCCAAAATGGCCAATAAAACTACAGCTTCTAGGTAGCAACCACTCCTCCAGGGACAGGCAGGCTGTGCAGTGTTAACCACTCCCACTGGTGAACACAGAGACTTCCCTTTAGCCCAAGCAAGCACTGGCCTTCTGGAAACTTCCAAACAGTTCAGAACAGCAAATCTGTAACTGAACTTTCTTAACTTTCAGAAAGTGGGAAAAAAGCAAGTTTTTTTTGTTTTTTGTTTCTTTTTGTTGTTGTTTAAAGGTAGCAGAGATACACAAGCAGCAAAATAATCACAGCAGTGCAATAAATGACCCCACACTTGAGTGCTAGGCCAAAATCAGATAAAATGCAGTTTTTAGAGAAAAAAAAACGATTTTAAATTAAGTGCAACACAGGAAATGCAGTAAACAGGCTCTAGATGTGTTCCAAGTACTGTTACTGTTACA
The DNA here is from genome assembly GCF_019279795.1 of Protopterus annectens. Classification (NCBI taxonomy): domain Eukaryota; kingdom Metazoa; phylum Chordata; order Ceratodontiformes; family Protopteridae; genus Protopterus; species Protopterus annectens. The sequence continues at coordinate 1,860,392,559 of NC_056739.1, forward strand.
GATATAAACTTTAGCAAGCCGGAAAATGCCAAAAAGTAGGTGGCAAAGCAGTAAAACTTAATAAAAAATCAGAAGAAAATACTTAAAATCACAAAAGTGGCTGCTTTACTTCTCTCAGCGTTTTCTCCTCTTGGTAGGTGCTGAAAAGACACCAAAACCATGAGGCAGACTGTTTTTAAGAGAGAGAGATCAAGGAGTTTAGAATTGACCCAAAATGTCCAATAAAACTACAGCTTCTAGGTAGTAACCACTACTCCAGGGACAGGCAGGCTGCATTGTTTTCTATTTTTCTTATTATCATCATCTCCCAGAATTTTTGTACTTATATTTAAACATTTTCTCTATTAAATTCTTTCTCTTCCTTTACCAACTTAATATTCATGCATGTTTAAGGAGGCAGAATACACAACTTGATGTCATAACCCCAATACCCTATCATTTTCACTCAAATGCAACACTCCTCTTTTTTAATGGGTTTAATCTTGAACCATTTATGAAAGAAAACATCAGTTGCACAATGTCCTTTTTATATGTTTTTGGGATCACGTAAACATTTGACATATATGCTATTTTCCCATTTATACCAAATTCATCAGAATAACTTTTTTCCTGAAAGCTAATCTATATGTCCACCACAGAAGACATACTTCTTTCATTTCTTTTTATTAAACCCTCCCATTGCATCATAACTACATAATTTTTCTTAACTTTTATTTTTAGCAAAGAAAATTCATTCATTGAAGAATACACTTCCACTTTTTACCACATCATCCAAACCTTTACTTTTATCTTCACTCGTGGTCATTCCCATTTCCTTTAATTAACTGAAAAAAACAGCCCTTTCCTCATCCATATTTTGCTCTTAGCAACTGCAACTATATAATCTGCATATGTCATAACTACTAGAATCACCACATTCTTTTGCATCACATATTTAGCATCTTTCATTTTATAAGCTACTTCACTCAAACTCACATTCATTAACAATGCAAAAACATACTCCACTCATGGGACATCCTTGTCTTATATCATATTTCATGCATATTTCTTTACTCAGCCAGCCATTCACTAACACTCTCAGTCTATTATTTTAATATGCCAACATACATACTCTCCTAATTCTATGATCTATTCCAGACTTCTCCCCAACATCCCACAAAGCAACATGTCCTACTGTATCAAATGCCTTGCTAATACCGCTCACCATAAGTTTTACATCCTCTCTTTTACTTATATCATCCACATTTTCTCTCACACATTGGTGATTCTTGACATCCCTTTCTTCCATACTATCCATCATCCTTCCTTTCATTCTCATCTGTAGTATTCTCATAAAAAAATATAATCTGTTTTATTTAGTGTGATGGATTTCCATTTTTATTTCATTTGTTTCATATTTCTTCCATACAAATTTTAATATCCTACTACATAAGTCATAAACAAACCCTCCTCCAACTATTCATTCAGTACATTTACAAAATATTCTTTGCAAATCCATTAATTTTGTATACATCCCATACCCTATACTATCTGGCCCTGATACAGAATCAACATTTACTTTCCTAAATCTATTAATTTCATATACATCCCATACCCTATACCATCTGGTCCTGATGCAGAATCAACATTTACTTTCCTAAGTACTACATCCACTTCACTAATAATAATTTATGTTTCAACTTCTTCATTAACTCATTCTGTATTTTTTTATTTTCCATTCAATCTTTTTTTCTACTTTTTTTACCGGCATACATATGTCTCACATGCTGTACTACAATAGCCATCATTTTCTCTTTTATTCTTTTTACTTCTCCTTTTACATTTTTCATTTCTCCCGTAATACTGTAGAAAAAAACGCCAAGTAGACCACCACGGCTATACAGATGAGAAAATAGTACAGCACTAGTAGTCCAAAAGCACAAAGGACATAGTCCACTTCGATTAAAAACTAAAACATGTATTGCAACAAAAACAAAAATGGATGAGTGCTTTCGCATAGGTCCACTTATGCTTCATCAGATCCTTAAAAACAATGCATTAGAGACATCCTTTTATAGGATAACATTACTAAGGTAAATGAGCAAACATCTATAGGCAATTAAGACAATCAAGGCCAATTTGTTGCATAATCAAATGCTAGTAAATCAATGCTTCTTAATGTGTTTTATAGTGTGCCTGGCTTCTAGCTCAGGCTTTATACACAATGCAATATTAAGTCCAAGATGATAATGTGCCTGCATCCTCAAAATCCATTTTAGTTCTGTTCTTTCTAAAAAATTATTATTATTACCCTTCCTAGCACTTACTTGCACTTAGTTTGCATACTTAGTTTCTCCCATAATACTGATAGCCTCCTTTACTATTTTACCCAAATATGCAGATACCTCCTCCCTTGTAAATAGCATATCTGCCTAAACATTAATGCACTATTTTTTCTCAATTTCTTTTATGTATTTCTTTTTCTATGTCATAATTCTATTTTGTGGTATTCTTTAAATTATCTAATGCATTTCTATACATTTTCCCATACTTAACTTTCTCTTCCTTTCTTACATCATCCTACCATTGCAATGCAATACTTTTTTATACTTATTTTTAAATTTATTCCACAATTTAGACCAGTTTTATAGACATTATTCATAGTTATATGATCCTTCCATAATTGCAATACAACCCTGTCTCCAATTTCATCCCACAATGTCTCATTTATTCTTTTTATTCATTTTCCTGTTTTAATGGACTCCTGTTCTTCCATCACCTCTATCCATGTTGCTAAATGGACTAAAAAGCCATCATAGCTCTATCGCCATCTGCTACTCCCAGGCCTTCTGATAATACAAAATTATCAATTTCATAGTCAAGTCCCCTCCTTCTGTAAGTCCATTGACTTTTGTTTCACACAGCTAGTTTACCCCGTTTTATCACTTCCTTTATTTTTTTAACATCTTTCTCTTAAATCACAATTAAAGTTCCCTGCAGTTATAATTTTCATGTTAACCATCACATACCCTAATATTTGATGAAAGAGGTTGTCTCTTTCCATGCTAGTTTATATGTGCATATAATGCTTTAATTCTATAAACATGTTCTCTCCACTTCACATCCACAACAGTTAATCTTCCCATCCTTACTGCTGTTACAGCAAGTATTTTCATTGTTTTTCACACAACAGAGCCTGTCTATAACAATATTCACTACCTAAGTTCCATGTTATATTTCCACCTCACAATTGTATTGCTTGCAGTCTTTCTTCCTTTGTCAGGAATCTTACACCCTCTAACAGAATGACACCCATACCATCATTAGCACACCATCCCAGCATCCCTATCCTTCTTATAATGTTAATAATAATGTTCACATTTACTGAAAGCACTCTAAAATTGTTGCTTTTCCTTCTTTTTAAGTTTAGGAGAAATATTTTTACATTTTAATTTTCTTATTTTTCCTCTTTCGCCAACTGAATATTTTTGGGGGTTTATGTACAAATAATCCTTAATCCTCAGATCAGATTTCTCACTGGCTAGAACTTCAAAAAATAATATCAGTTTCTTTTCCAGACCTCTCTCAGGTTTGTCTCCATATTTTTGTTTCTGCTATAGTTTCTTGTACACCTAGATCACCTTCATCCACAGCCTCATGTTGCCCTTCCTCATGTGCGTTTTCTTCCCTTTCCCATCTTTTTCATTATTTTCTGTTTGCGCTTGACAAGCCATCCAAAAGTGTTCCTTTTTTATACAACCTACATTCAGGAAAACACCATCTTGCTGTGTGTCCTTTCTTTCCACACTGGTTACATTGTACATTGTCACAATTATTGATTAAGTGAGAAGCATCCCCATGAAAGAAGCATCATTTAGGCTGTCCAGCATACCATAATGAGAGCTATGACCAGACACAAAAATAACACTTGGGCAGTGTTTCACCATATTTTTTCTTTCTGCTTTCAAAACAGCTTCCAAGCCCCACTGTCCATTCCCTAAGTTTCTCTCATCTTACTTTTACAATAATATCAACAGTTTCACACAAACCTTGCATGGATTTTTTTGAACTTCGTCTTCTTTCAGGTGATCAGTTTTAACTGCAAAGTAACATTGTTTAATATTTATGTTCTACCCAAAAATGAATAATTGTTCCATGGATAAATGCCCCTTTTGTTCCAGAAATTTCATCATCAGTCCCTCAGTTATAAATGTTAAGTCATAAAATGTCTCTGTCTTAGCATGTATAAAAGGTTGAATTTCTTCAGCTGTAAAACTCAGAACAGTTACCAAATTGTCTCATACATCATATCTGTCTATTACAGTATCATTGTTTGTTATTATTCTCACAGTTGGTCTTCTCTTCTTTCCAGAAACAATTTTACTTACAGTTTGTTGCTGCTGTCCTTTTTTCTCTTCTATCATGGCTGTTTATGTTTTAATTACTTTGTTATCTGTTGCTGCAAAAAGCTAACACCTTCTCCATTTGTTGCTACTTCTGCCTTTTACTTTCTATCACTGCTGTGTAAGTCTTTTATTGCTGCATTCTCCACTGCCATATCACCTGGTTCCTTTTCCACATTATCATCCTCAACACATCTGAACAAATGATATGCCATGTCAACCCATAAAACAGCAAAACTGTCATCTGGATCATCCTGATTGATTATTTGTAATAGAGCATCATCATCTGGAAGCCCTCCTCACACCAGTTCTTTTGTCTGCACAACTTTAACAGACTCACTTACTTCCTTCTCCTTTGAGAAAGGTAAACACTTCTTATTTGTGACATCCACCACACATGAATCTTTGTTTAAGTTCTGAAGTTCCCTATCAAACAATTTTTTTCTCCAAATTGTCATTTACTATTTCCAAACTCTCCATAGCTTATCCCCTTCCCCCAGTGCTGATGTTGCTTTCCTTGGGCCTTTTCCTTGCTGCTGCAGGAGCCTTTGGGTGCCACCTAGCAGCTCCAAAGCTATCCATTGCCCTAGCCATATTTCCCTTAGTTGTATAAAATACCACTAAGGTTCTCCCTTGTGAAGACGTGATTAACCTATTAAATAGATAAAATGTAAGGAATTCTTTAAAAGGTATCCCCTTATGTTGCAATGTCAGTAATATATCTTCTTTATGTAAGAATACATTTCATTTGAGTTAACTAGTACATTTAACATGAGTTAACTTGATATTAACTGTATAAGTATAAAAGAAATTTGCAGAAACTGATACTTGATATTTTAGTGCTATTGGTTATCTATGACCCTGTTTAATATGGATCAGTTTGAATATTAGAAAAGATTCAAATAACATCTGGACATTGTGAAACTCTTTTACTGACAGTGGTTATTAAATTATCTTATTGCCTATTTAAATTGTATTCATTGGGTTGGTTTACTTATACTGTTGTAAAAAGTATAAATAAAAACTGACAGGAAATGTATCAGACTACAGCATAAATGAACAGCTATGAATGCTCTGTGGATTTTTGAAAAAATAAACATTATGAATACAGTCAAATAAATACTACTTCTACTGGTAATACTGTTCTACCAGCACTGACCTGAGATGACCAAATGAAAATCAAATATTCAAGAATTTGTTTGCAGGTCCCTGACACTAAATTTAACTGCATAGTTTAAAAGGCTTCAGGGTAATTCTGGAATATTATTAACCTCTCTTTGGGCCAGCACTGATGTTTAAGATAACATGCTGCTTGTTTCCCACATTGCGACACACAAATTCCATGAAGTGCAATGAAATAGTATTATACAAAGAGATGAATGGTTCTTTATTGACCTGGAATGGTCAGTGTCAGAGAGAACCTGGTGAGCTGGAAGGTGTAAAGCCCAGCTGGCTGAGACTGAATGTTTTACATCCAGGCAGCTGCCAAATATTATATGAGCCCTTGAACAAAGTTAAGTTTCAGTAAAGTAACAGCCTACCTTTGTTCAGTTCATCACATCTTGAAGAGTTATAAAATCTGCGCTATGGCATATCATTGCTGTGATTTTTTTATATATATAATTGTGTGGTAGCAGAAAATATCTATACAGAGCACTAATGCTATAATTGATCAGGGACATTATAAGACAAGTGGCAGCAGAAGCAGTTCCTGAATTAGATGTTCTCCTTTAGTAATGTTGTTATGATGTTGTAGAGGAATGATTAATGTTTGGCTATGGGATCCAGTCTCGTACAGGAATAGCTTTATGTTGTGCTTTTTTACTTTTTTTTTCTATTTCATTTTTACTCACTTTATGCATTGTGGTTTTCTTGTTCTGCATTGAGGATTCTCCTGATCTGCATTTCTGATTTCAATCCCAAGTTGCAAGGAACATCACATATACATCATTCCTCTGTGGTATTATTACTCATGATCACATATAGTTGGATATAGCTACACAGTAAATGAAAAAGGATGCAAGGTTCATGCTTATAGGAATGTCAGCACAGACAGTAATGGCAGCAAACATTAGCATATGAACGACACTTGGAAAAATCATAGCAAAGGTCGTAGGTAAAATTCCAGGTTGAAGACCAAGCTGTTGGCTTCCATTTTATTTATTTATGTACGTATTTATTTATTTATTTACCAACCATTTGTAGCTGGGTTAATCCCACTAGAGAAATGGCCTCTTTTCAGGTGTCATGGGATCTTTTACATCTGTCAGAGCTACCACCAACTCAAGCAGATATGGCCTCATTTTAACATCTTATCCAAAGGATGACACACTAAGGAGAACACCTCCTTATGTTGTACTGCAGTGTCAGGACTGGAAAATTTAATCCAACTTCCTAATGTAGAAAAATCATCAGCATTCTTTTGATCTTCCAGGACCAGATGGGAATGGGATACCTGTTGAGCTAATGGCACAAACTACATGCATGCATGCTTGAAATGTACCAGTAGAACTTGATGTGGGCAATTCCAACTACTTAAAGTAGGCTGTCTATTGGTGGTAGTCCCTAAGGAAAGCAAACATATAAGGAACAGCCCATTTTCTGTGCTGATGTAATGGAGATTGCCTAAGCACAGAAACAATATGTATGTTTTTCTATAAGGGTGATATGGCAGAGACAAGAGCAAGGTGTATACAGGAAGAAAAAGGGTAGCCATTTGAAATGTTGTGACTAGCTAGAGTCCTGAAATGCTGAGCCTGAATGGCTGAAAAACGGACTTACATATATTAAGTCTGAGATGGCCATTTCTCAGAATATTTCCTTTTCTTTAACATATATATGGTGATCCCAAATTGGTATATATAAGTTGGAGGGGCTTGTTCCCCTGCAAAAAAAAGAAGTTTAATGAAAAGAGCGATCTTCAAGATTCACTCTTTTCCTGGTTCAATATTTTTTTTACTCAGATTTTGTCACATTTTACAATGTGTTTTATATGCATCCCCACACATCCTGCTAATTATATATACCATCTCCGAAGTTGCACAGCAGTGATGAAATGGCATAAACACTCCCTAGCATAAGTTCAATTTTGTCAGTATGTTTGTGTTCCAGTATTTTTCTGTCACTCTTTTTACTGTCAATCATATGTTGTTTCAGTCATTTTAGGTACACCCATATGAAAAGGAAATGTGTTATTGTCTAAGTTATGCAGCTATAAAGTTCAATACAAAGTCTGTCAAAGTTTCTGGATGCAGTCACATTATTTATTAAAATGGTACCATGATACAGAATATCTCAGTATAGACAGATTTAACCATATCAACTTTCATGAGTTCTTTTTCACCTTTTTAACAGGAAAAAACTAAGTTCATACAAAGTTTAAGGCTGTCATAACTATGATAAAATCCATATGCACACATTTTCAAGGCTGGAAAGAATAAACACTGCAAAATATGTGGAAAGGAGTACAGTTTGACAAATTTTATATGGTCTTATCTAGACATGTTTTAGACTTCTCTCAGAGCACGTTTTGTGCAAAGAATGGAATCTATAGAAATCTAATAATGTCTACACAGAAGAAAACATTTAATTTCTGCTTATTAATGCCTTAAAATAGGTCAAGCTGACCTTTTTAAAAAGAATTACATGAGAGTCACTGCAGCAGTTTAAACTAGAATCTTCAGAAGTACAGATGATCCACTACAGCCTCCACCCCCTAGATGCTATATTAAGTAAAGGCCCTTCTAGAATCTTACTAATCCCTACAATTTACTGATATAACTCGGTTAGCAAATCTCATTAAATAAAATAATTCTGATGATGTACTTGAAAAGACCATATCATCCAATTCTCATAGTCAAAGAGGGTGCAGTTCTAATACCAAATGCCACTGTTTTTTCTGTTTTAAATGGAAAGAGTTCATTTTGGTAGTGATACTTGATCACAAATCCTCATTACTAACCACTTTTGGTACTCCATTTGGCAGATACAGATTTCTAAGGATGCCATTTGGAATAAATTCTGCAAGTGAAGTCTTTTAGAGTGTCATGGAGCAAATTTTTCCGGGTTATCTTTGCACCATAATAGTCAGTTTTCTTGGTTGGAGGCAATGGTGAAGCAGAGTATGACAGAAACCTAAAGAAAGGTCTAGACAGAGCATGTGAAGTAAATTTGAAGCTCAATCTTCTGAAGTGCAAATTCAGACTTCCAGAAGTTGCGTATGTAGTTCATTTATTTACCAGTACTGGCTTGAGGCCAGATCCGACCAAGCAAGCAGGCATTCTTGAGATGTCAGCGCCAAACAATGTTAAAGCTCTAAAGCATTTTTCAGCCATAGTCAACTATTTAAGCAAGTTTATACCAGACTTCAGTGAGTTGACAGCACCTTTAAGAGACCTAACACACAAAAATGATGCATGGTCATGGCTAGAACAGCACAAGAAGGCATTTGATGACCTCAAGCAGAAAATTGCCACCCTACCTACATTAAGATAATATGATGTGAACAAACCAGTTACTCTTTCCTGTGATGTTTCAAAATTTGGCCTAGGTGCAGTTATATTTCAAGAGGGCAGACCAGTAGCCCATGCATCTAGAACACTTACCAAACTGAGATGCGGTATGCTCAAACTGAGAAAGAACTTTTGGCAATAGTATTTGCATGTTCCAAGTTTTATGATTATATTTATGGTCGCGCTTGAGACCGATTGAGACCGATCATCAACCTCTAGTTACTATTCTAAAGAAGCCTATGCATTCAGCTCCAGCAAGGTTACAAAGAATGATGCTCAAATTGCAAAAGTACAACTTCAAAATGGTCTATACGAAAGGTAAATTACTTTATCTGGCTGATACTTTATCCAGATCACCCAGGAATACAACAGATCATCTTGACACAGAGAACTTTGACTTTGATGTGATGGCAGTGGATAATTTTTCTTCCACTGGGCTTGATGAGTTAAGAAATCATATAAACAAAGAAAGAATAAAAAAGTGCCAAAAGTAAACTGATAACCAAAAGTAAGGCACTGGAAGGTTCATCAGAATAAAATCCATTGTTTTATTGATTGCACACGATATTAAAAAACATAAAGCACATCCAATGTTGCTTTACATTTTTTAATATCATGTGTGATCAATAAAACAGTGGATTTTATTCTGGTGAACCTTCCAGTGAGTTAAATCACACTAAGAATGATCTGATTTTGCAAAAGCTCAGTCACTACCTTAATGTTGGATGGCCTTCTAGTGTACCACCAGAAGTGCAAATCTATTTTCCCTACAAAGATGAAATGTTGTTGGAAGATGGCATTATTTTCAAAGGTCCTAAAATTGTTGCTCCTTCTTCTTTACAAAAATGAGTACATCCAGATTTTGCATCGTGGTCACCCAAGTTCTGCATCCACCAACAGGTTGAGCGAGAGAATTAGTATTTTGGTCTTCATTACCAAAAGACATGGATAAAGTACTTTCTTCTTGTTCAGCATGCAATAGTACTAGACGACACCTTCAAAGAGAACTGCTTCAGCTACATCCAGTTTCTGAACTACATTGGTCAACAGTAGCCACTGATATCTTTGAGTGGAACAATCAACACTACTTGGTATCGGTAGATTCTTATTCAAATTGGTTTGAAATTGATCTACTACTTAATCTAACATCTACTGCTGTTAATACTAAGCTGAAATGTCATTTCTCAGTCCGTGGTTTTCCGTACAAAGTTATTTCTGACAATGGTACTCAATTTACTAGCCAGTTGTATCAGCAATTTGCAAGAGAATTGGACATTACCAGCAGTCTTGAGTTTCTTCAGTTGAATTGCCTGGCTGAATGAGCTGTGCGGAGTGCGAAACAGCTACTTGAAAGGTCAAGACATGACAATTCAGATATTTTCTTAAATATGCTTAACCTTAGGAATGTACCTTGTGATGATGCTCTCAGATCTCCAGTTCAATGACTTCTTTCCAGGCAAACAAGAACTACTCTACCTATTCCTACCAATCTACTAAAGCCTAAAGGCAGGAATAATAAGACCATCAAGGCTCAATTATTTAATAAACGTTCAATCCAAAAGTCATCGTGCGACAAGTGAAGCAAACTTCTTTCTCCATTAAGGGAAGAAAAAATGGTCAAACTTCAAACCGAGATCCTACCTTATAGAATTGGACAGTACACAGTACAGGTGAAACCATAAACATCTGTTACCTGTACCAGAATCATCATCACAACATTCTTATAACGAATTAGACTCTAAAACTCAGACAGAGCCAACTATTGTTTCCATCCCAGAAGATGTTCCTACCTCTGATTCCATCCCTGAAGATGTTCCAAGTAAATCACAGATCGGACATTTTTCAGAGAGAGCTCCAGTAAAGCCCAATTCCCAATTTTATATCACACATTATGGACAAGTATCTAAGCTAAGTGTGAAATATGTAGTAACATGGACTTAACTGTGCATATATGTATTATATTTGTATTGATGCATGGATGATAATAGTCTGTGATATCTGCATGTCAAAATATCCATAACAATGCATGTTTTGATTTCAAGAGGGAGGATGTAGATCAGAGAGCACCTGCTATGTGCTATATCTTTAAGTAGCATGTCAAAGACTTAGAGTGCACATATAAATATCAAGCACATGCCATTCCTAGTGCCATTTTGAAAATGCAGCCAATGAGTAAGCATGCATGAATACAGCAGTTAGTTTGTATATAGTTATTTAAGTTAAAGTCACAAACTTCTATCGTAATGTGTTTGAATAAAATAAAGCTGCTTAAACAGAACCCACAAAGACTCTTCTATTGTGTCCAAAGTAGGAGAGCGACACTTTATTTTCTTAAGTATTAGTCTTAATGGCTTCACTCAACTAAGTACCACCTTTACCCATGACAATAAACCACTAATACCAGCTCCAACCTAGATTGTATCCTAGTTTCCAACTCTAGCTTGTATCAAAACCCTAAAACACTCCCAGAGTCTATCAGTGGCCACCACCCTATCTATGTTCAAAGGCTTTCTATACATCATATCAGACAACACAAATGTAAAGAGAGCTGCAGTCTCACCAACTTCAACTCTAATGAGATTAACAACTTGCTCTCCTCTATAACGTTATCCTTCTTCCTTAGCCTCCCACTAGATGATGCTGTTCTGAAATGTAACTGCATATTTCTGGATATTCTTAACAGCCTAGCTCCGCTCAGGAGAAAAAGAGTGAAATCTCAGCCTAGTCTTTGACTTTCTCAGTCCACCTGAGCCCTAATGTACAAAAGGCATATTGCATGGAGAAATAGGTTGAAATTAAAATCCCTCACTCAGTTTCAATCATACAAACAACTTTGTAACCTTACCAGAAAAATCCCCAAAAAATTTGGAATGCCATTAACAAGATTCCTAACCCTGGCCTCCCAGCATACCAAGCCCATGCCCAAATAACTATCCCTTTGAAACTGCCATAAAGTTCACTTACTTTTTCATAGATTCTATTAACAATCATAACCAAAATGGCCATAACCTTACACTTCCTCTCCCTCCTCCCAAAAATAAATCTACTTTTTCCTCTCAAACTTGTTCCTACCATCTACATTAAATATTTACTGGCTAAAGTAAAGCCCAGCTCTCCGTCTGCATACAATCTACCAGCTAAATTCCTAAAGCTAGCCCCTAACTTTGTAGCCTACTCAATCTACATCCTAATTAACAGATCTATTCAGTAATCAATAATCCTTTCTATCTGGAAACAATTCTTTATTATTCCACTTCACAAAGGTGGAAAGTCCACCGAATTCAAAAATTATAGGCCTATAGCAGTTTTGTCCCCTCTCTCAAAAATACTTGGCTTTCACCCTAACCACAGCACAACTGCTGCCCTAGTCTCCTTTACTGATACTGTCATAGGCCCCGTATAAAATAAGTAACTGGTATCATTTTCTCAACTTCTCCAATGCCTTTGATACTGTCTCTCACCCCAAGCGTCTCTCTAAACTGTCTGCTCTTGGTTTTCTAACTCTACTCTCAAATGTTTTTTCTAGATACCTTTCCAGCCAACATCAGTCAATTAAGTAGCTCTTCTCCTTCTCCCACTTCCTCAGTCTTAATACTGAAGTACCACAAGGTTCCATTCTTGGACCTATTATATTCAACATCTTTATTAATAGTCTAGATTCATCCTGCTTCCAGTCCTCACTAATACAATATGCTGATGACTCCACTGTCATCTTTTCATCTGACAATCTTCTACACCTTCAATCCGTTAATAACCATCAGCTTTTACTAAAACCTAAATAAAACAAAGTTCTTCTATTTCTCCCAAAATCTCAAGCCCACCTCAAATCATCTTTTACTATTACATCACTTGATAACACCTTAATAGAAGTACTATCACGCACTAAACTCCTAGGTGTTATCATCGATGATCAACTGAATTTCAGTCTACATATTCAAACTTGTATCAAAAACTCACCAAAAACTTGGTAAGCTATACGGATCAACAAAATTCCTAACCAATGACGCTAGACTTTCTTTAGTTAATGCTTATATACTTCCCACTGTACTCAATGCCTGTCCTATTTTAACCAACGTGCAATACACCCTAAAAACCAAACTGGAGCTCTGCTACAATAAAATTGCCAGATTCACCACTGATCAGGCTTGCAAATGATACCACTGTCTAGCTCTAAAATCCTTAAAGTGGTATGAGCTGCCTCACTACTTCCTGCTCTCTCAACTGCTCTCTACTCATTGCATACTATATAAGCCTACATCCTGCCTAACCATCTCATCCATCATCAATTATTATATTCCTGACTGCTCTCTTCATAGCACTAAACAACTTCTGTTGGAAATCTATAAGCCTAAAATATCCATAGGCCATAGCTTATGCAGCTAAACATTATCCCTGGCCTGGAACAAAATTTCCTTAACCATCAGATCTATGGCAAATTGTCCCAAATTTAAAAAACTCATTAAGAGAAAGACTGCTTATCACATATCTCTGCTGCTATCTTAACCTTGCCTAACCGTCCAGTAACCATTTCCTATTTTCTCACTTCCACAACTGATTTACTTCTTACCCCTTCTTCTTTTTCCTTGCTTCTACTATTATAATGTCCTACTGAATTTTCTTTCCTTACACCTCCTCACCTTCTCTACTCTTATTCCCACCTAAATACTTTTTCAGTACCATCTTTCCTCCTCAATTCTATATTCATATCTCAGTACCATTCTGCACCTATCTTTCATCACTTCTGTGACATCGCTCCTCTGGGCCAGTAATCAAGGAAACTGAATCATCACAACTGACATTCACTTTGAACAAAGATAGGTTCACACAGTATTTCCAGGTCCAGCTCTCTGCACCAAGCACAATTTCCCTTAAGAGCACACAGGGAACACAGTCTCGGGTCTGGGTTTCCCTGTATCTCTCTCCAAGCCCCCAGTAAGACTTCCCACTGGCACAGCTATAGAGTTGAATCCTCAGCTGAGTGTCCCAGGCCAATACCTCAACCACTCTCTCTGTGAAACCAATGCCCTGTGTCCATGCGCCAATTATCTGACAAGTACAATCTTTGAGATTTAATTTTCACATACACACACACACACACACACACACACACTTGGGAAAGGCTGGCACACATTTGCTAGCTATGCATCACTGCCCAGACTATAAGGTAGTTACTGCCAACAGGACAATCCAAAGCCAGCTAATCTAAGGCTTTTACAAGGGTATCCAATTATACTGAGTCAAATTAATATTAATACAAATGGTAAAGTTAACCAAACAGCAAGGCTTTTAGGAATTGCCACAGTGTCACCAAATAGATATAAGTTTTCTCAAAGGCTAAAATATTCTCTAAATGATTAGTCACAATGAAAGGTTTAAATATATTTGATAATAAATAATAAAAGAAAATGAAAATACTAAATACCTATTTACAATAAAACCAGAGTTTCAACAAAGGAAATATTAAAAATAACACAGATAAATAGAATCACACAGATACTGAAAAACAGTACTTAACTAATCTCAATATATTTTCCTGACTGATCTAAGGAATTACTATTCCCTGGGCCTCCTCTGAAAATTGAATTCTACCCAGTTTGACTTTTCCAGTAATCAAATGTCAGTAAATAAATATACATTATATATATATATATATATATATATATATATATATATATATATATATATATATATATATATATACATATACATACATATATATATATATATATATACATATACATACATATAGGTAGATAGTTAGATATAGATATAGATGTATATGTAGTGGATTGTCTGTATTTCTGAATATTCTAGTTTAATCTGCTGCAGTGTCTCTCATGTAATTCTTTTAACAAAGGTAAGCTTGATCCTTTTTAAGACATTAACTAGCAGAATGCAAATGTTTTCTTCTATGTAGATATTATCAGATGTATGTATGCTGTTCTTTGCATGTAACATACTGTGAGATAAGCCTATTTAAAGTAAACATATAAAACATGTTTAGATAAGAGTATATAAATTTTGTCAAACTGTCTTCCTTTCCACATATTTTGCAATGTTGACTTTTTCCAGCAGTGAGAATGTAAGCACATGGATTTTATCATAGTTGTAACAGCCTTAAACTTTGTAAGAACTTAGTTTTTCCTTATTAGAAAAGTATAAAAGAACTCATGACTGTTCATATGGTTGAATCTCTCTATACTGATATAGTCTGTATCATGATACTGTTTTAATAAATAATGTGTTTGCATCCAGAAACTTTGACAGACTTTATATTGAAAATTATAGTTGCATGAATTAGAAAATAAGAAGTTTCAGCTTCAGCTGGTGCCATGACTCCGATTTCCAACCATGTTTTATAACAACTATCTGTTTTGTTGATATCACTGAAGCCTGTGGCAGGGATTTCAGTAAGTGCTTTTACCTTACATTCTTTCCTTGAGTTGCTGTGATTTTCAGTAATATTAAAGCAGCTTTGGATTGCATGCATATTATTTATTTATTCATTGATATTTAATTACCAGGAAAGTCCATTTTCAGCGTAGGTCTGGTGAGATAAGCTCCAAATGATTACAAAATATTTTAAGAACGATAATTTTATCACCTTCAAAATTAAAACAAAAACATCTGCACTTTAAATAATTAACAATAACATGAATAACAAATTGGACATAATATAAAAACATTGATTAAGAATCTATACAAGGTATTTGACAATCATTTAATATTTAGAGAAATGTTTGACAACTGTCAACAAGTTTGTGTGTGTGTGTTTTTTCTAAGGGGATCTACCCTTATACTATATAATTCCTGTTATGCTGAAGACATTCTGAGAATGTACATTTACAGACACAGTGTCTCATACCAGAATAAAGTGAAGAGAAACTAAACAGTGAACAAAGTATAATTAGATACATAGACAGGTAGACACACACACACACACACATACACACACACACACACACACACACACACACACACACACATATATATATATATATATATATATATATATATATATGAATACATATACATATACATATCTATATCTAATATATACATATATGTATTTATACATGTATCAGGAACATGAGGGAATTTTGCAACTTTTGCTGGAGAATTTCATTTTGAATCTACTGCTAGCAAGAACTGAATAATAAGTAGTTCATTACCATATTTATTTCCACAAATATTTCAAATTTTTCAAAAAATATTGAGCAAAGCTCCACTGAAGCTGAGGGGATATGATGCAGCCTTTGGTATTATGCCTTCCATCAATATAACTAGTCAGGCTTTTGTCCTTTGCTTTATTCCATTTTTCATCTTATAGCTACATAACTATTTTTCTAAGCTGTTGATATAATGCACAATCTCAAAGGCCTTGGAGATTTTATTATCCAAGGCATACAGGAAAACAATACTTTGCTGCTCGATTTGATGTAATATCAGCTCAAGGTAAGTTGCAGTAGCATTTAAACCATTATTATTCAGGGAGATTTTATTTAGCTGAACATTTCTTGTGGCCAGATTCAATAAAGCCTACATGGTCCATTTATAGCATGTGCACATCGGAACAATGCACACAACAGTCTCAACTCCAACATCACAAACTAAATATTTCTTTGAACTGCTCATCAGTACTGACATAAAAATATTTGGTTTACCATGTATAGATTGTATTCTCCCTATGCTGTATGGTCCTGGAAGAAGTTAAGCAAAAGGTGAGAACAGCATTATCACAATTAACAGTAACACAGGAGATAAAACTTTTTTCCATTTATATTTCCATTACCTATACTTTCAACAAGAACTTAGATGACATGCCCAGCCTAAGCCAATGTTTAATCTATCAGAATGTGTTGTTAACTTTAACAATCTACAATCCCCCTTAACCAATTCTTGTTAAACAGCACTAATGCACTGATGTAAATATTTTACTATGCAAGAGTGCTTAATGATTGAGATACATAAGCCTACCTGGAAGCTTCTCCTGGGAGAAACAGCAGCACCAATGTCAAGGACATGCTGTTCTGTACTTTCCTGGCTGCTGTCTGGATCCCTGACAGTGGACAGGAACTCTTCATTTGCTGTTAGTGGTGACTGTGTAGCAGCCCCCCCAGTACGCATCTGATGACAGGCCACTGTAGCTGCTCTACTCCATGTAGATGTCAGTGGCCCTATGGCACACTTGATCATACATCCTGCTGGGACTGCCTACTGCATGCACATCTGCCACTATCTGCTGCCAGACTTGCATTCTGCCTGACATATCTCCACATCCCCTCTCAAGCAGAAAGGCACCATGTCAACTAAGAGCTTCCACAATGACCTGTTTCTCAGGGTCACTGAAGGCTGTTTTTTTGGGGATTGAGATGCCTAGGTGCCATAGTCGTAGGTGTCCTAAAACATAACAGAAGGATAGTACCCATACGTATGACATAACTAAGAAATTCCTCATCTCAGATAAAACAGAAAAGGTAGCATTTCAATATTACCCACTGGAGAAACATAACACAGTCTAGATAGCTGAAATATGAACAGCAGGAATTGTGTGGTTGTAACATATTACATTCACACACAAAGCAAGGCTGGATGGAAAACAAGGAAGAATAACAATAGCAACATATTTTTATTTGTGTCAAACCAGAAATGCAGCTTTTCTCCCCCACCCCTAAAAGAACAGGCAAATCACACATTTTTCTAATAAACCATCAGTGAAATGCTAAAAGTGCTATCAAATGAACTGTCCCTGAAACATGTGTACAGAACATTCCATTGTAAGCTATTGCCAATCATGTATACCTGCAAAATGTCCTGAAAAACATGCCAGTGCCATCAGTTCACTTCTAGGTAATTCTAAGTAATGATAACAATAGCACTTGATTAATATATATAGATATATATATATATATATATATATATATATATAAAATATATTTAGATAGATATAGATAGATATAGATATAGATATAGATATAGATATATATGGATTTACCTCACTTCATCAAAATCCCATATTATCGAATCTTACTTTGTTGACACTCAAAATATCAAACCCTCACTATATCAAAGCAGTGTAACAATTAAGATCTTCCCAGGGTAAGTAACCACTTACCCAAAAAGAAACAAAACCCAAACCACACCATCCGTAACCAATCCAGGTGGGGTGGCTACACTTCCCACACCCCGCAACTAAATATACCAAATCCGAGATTGCACTACAGTTGAGAAAAGGGTAAAGTTTACCATCTCGCACAGTAGGTTACTTACCTTAGGAAGATCTTTGCTGCTCCACTGCTTTGGCAAAGTTGGAGTTCAATATTTAGAGTGCTGACAAAGTAAGATTCGATAATATGGGATTTTGACAATATAGATATATATATATATATATATATATAGATATATATATATATTACAAGGTGAAAGTCTCAAAACTTCAAAATGCAAATAAGATCAAAGTCTTGAAAGTTTGAAACTGTAATAAAAAATAAAAACAAACAAAAAATAGTTTTTATGTTTTTGCAGGGTACCCTTCACACCCCCTGCTAAGTAATATACCAACTCTGTGATCACACTACAGTAATGAAAATGGTAAATTTGCCATTCAGAGCTGTACAGCGATCTCTATTCTAAACATTCTAAGTTTCAAATCTTTGATCATATGGTCTTGACTATTAGAGTTTGAAGTTTTTAAATTTTGAGCTTGTGAAGGGAATCCATATATATATATATATATATATATATATATATATATATATATATATATATATATAAATGTAGATATAGATGAAACTGATTTTTCTTGATGATATTTCAGCATCTGCAGCATATAGCTGAAAAATGCAAGCATACCTTCTCAAGTTCAGTAGTCTTCTGTGCAAATATATCCTAAAGTAATAGCGTCTTCTATGTTCTCTACTTAAACAAGTCTCCTCAGCTTCAGGATCCCTAGCTACAATTTTGCCTTTTTATGGTGTAGATTCAGGTCTGTCAATACAATTAATATGCAAATGAGATATGAACTCATTAGAATTGCTGAATCCCAAATATCTAGCACTGTGCAGCAGATGTAAACATAGTGCAGGCACTCCCTCAGTGTTTGTTGTTATTGGATTGCAACTGTGAATGATTACTGGTTGAAAGAAAGAAAACACAACAGCAATTCAGGCTCCTCTATCTCTAGTGGGTGTGTCAGGCTAGACGTACAAAGTGGATAGAAGCAATTTTATCAAGATTGGAAATGTAAGTAAGCAGCACAATTCACAGGTTTTGTTCATTAACATCCAATCTCCCATTCATTTGTTGAAAACTGTATATTATTGCCATTTAATATCTTCGCACATTTTAAGAACAATGTTATAGAATGCCTTACAGACAGCATGTCTCAGATTACTGGTCAGATAAGACATATATGAGCAACAAACACAGAGAGGTAAGACAGATCTATATTTTTGCAAGCAATACTTGTAAATGGTTGTGTGATCACTCTGTGCACTACATCCAAAATAAATACATGCACAAATTACTGTTTTTTGGTTTCTTAGTACTGTGGATGATGTTGCAGTTGGTTGTATGCAGAATGATTTCAGTTCTCTGCTGCAAAGCTGTTTGCATGGCAAAGATGGATAAGGCACCCTTACTGTGTTCTGAATGTTCATTGGAGTGAAACTTCAAATCCAAACCTATGTAGAAATATGTCACGTACTAATAGACATTTTGTAGTGTTTATTTCAAAGACTTTTTCTTCATTTCAACTACTTTTCCATTTTATTCATTTATTTATTTATTTTTGTTAGTGTTTTCTTACCACTCAGCTTAGCACAAACAAGGGAAATGCAGATAATGAATGTCAGGCTTGGCTGTGCTTATATCATTTGCACAACTCTTAGCAGTGGGCAAACCAAGACTAGTGCCCACACAGTAAGCAGACAGAACACCTGCAGACAAGGCAACTGTAAAAGTGTAAAGGTCAAAGAGGATCCATTGTTGTAATTTTTGCTTGCCATCATGCAAAGCCACTGTGTGGCAGTTAGCAAGACTCCCCAACACCTGCAGTCTTCAAACACCTGCAGATAGGATGCAGACAGTCAATCACTTAAAAGGGATAAATTCAAGTAATTCTGTTGGGCACTGCACAAACTTGCTAAGAGGCATTGTAAGATGGTTAAAACACAGAACTTAAGAAGGAGTAGGAAATTATGTAAGGCAGCAGGTGTAAGTGTAGGACTGGAATACAGATGGTCATGGGTTCTACTACAGGATGTGCAACCTATTTTTACTGTTGTGACAGAAAAGTTTATAGCAATGAACGGCAAAAATATACAAGTGTTATTTCAACATTCTTGTGGCAACAGGTGTATGTGAAGAGCTGCCATACACATGGTCCTTGGTTCTAAAACAGCATATTCCAGATATTTGTACTATTGATCCATTTCCCATTATATTCACCCTCACTTATAACACTTTAGATAGTGGAGCTGATATGAATTATATGTATGAGGGATTAAATATCCTTATTGTGTTTTCAGATATATGACTAATGGTATGCTGCCTACTGTATTTCTGTAAGTATGATTCTACTATTTGGACTTGGATGGTCATCACAATTAAATTGGGCACATACACAACTGGATCTACATACAAGAACCTTGTCAGGTAACACGCATACATGTTTAAGACTTCAAACTCTCACTTGTATTTTTGAATGATTCCTGAGTATGTGGAAGCAGCACTTCTTCTGTGGCAAAGATAGAAAATTACCACTGTGGAAGAAATATTGTGTCCCTTATGCCTAGGCTTGAATCCCACACTTTAAAAATCAATTTTTCCAGTCTATAAAGCCAAAACCAAATGTGCCAGGTCATGACATTTATGCTCTCAGAGCATGTCTGCAAACTTAATTCAACTAAGCGGTACCTTTTCAATATATATTTTGAAGATACAACAGCAAACACCCCTCAAATTAAGGTCAAGTGTCAGATTAACCTTCCAATTTAAAATATTTTTCCACCCTGCTTGGCACTGCTGCTTTCTGACTAACATTATACAAACATGGTTGACATAGTTGCCTGGGTTTTCTCACTACTAGTAAATGCAATAAAAGGGATTGGTGGAAAAGCATTAGATGCTATTGCTCTACTTTGGTTGTTAGACCACTCTTGAGTCAGAGGGGAAGCTACCCAGTTTAAGGCACAGCGGAGGGGTGTCCAGGAGTCCAGGATATTTAGTGGACTCCTGCTAAAGCATCACAGCCAAAAGCTTCAGCAGAGTAACTATATTAACTTGTAGTACAAGTCTGAGGGTTGGAGTAGTTTGACTCAGGCTGTATCCAGTACTACTGGTGTTCCGCACACACTAGAAAACAGTGTAGACATCACTGTAATGACTTAGAGATGTGCAGAAGGGATACCCTCAAACAATGGTTGGATGAATTTCAAACTGCTGACATGCCACAGCTGTGTAAGTATGATAATAGCGAGTATTTATAATACATAGAAAGATAATTATAGATAAGTCTGCTATGTGTAATACTCTTCTGCTCTTTTCTGTTCTTTCCACAGCTATTGCTGAAACAGAGTCCAGTAGATGGACTCATGCTGACTGAATGAAGAGGCTGAGTGAAGCAAGTGGTATGCATGCAGCACAAGATTGCTTTAAAAGTTAAAGATAGATTTTTTTGTTTTTTTTATACACCTGTATCACATTGAGTATGCATATCCTAACTGTAACAGCAAGTATACATGCATTAATCTGTAGCACAAATCAACTTTATGAGTCAAGTAAAAGGCTGTAGTCAGAGGATGCACGTTCAAATACCACGAGAAACAACTATACAATACCACATTTCTTGAATAATATTACATTAATTTAAACCCTATACAAGTGGCATAAATGCACTGGTGTTAACTGTAATCTGTACAATTGGACTAAGCATATGTGTAATATATACACATTTCAAGAATTACTTTCAGCAATTTGTAGTTATTAACTGCAGTTGTTAGGACATATACCCAAATGTAATACTTCAGATAAAATAGTCATATAATTGTGCTAATGCATTGTATGTCACATATGATGGTACTAATTTTATTTTTTTCTCTCACCACGACCTTTAGCTCTCTTTTTTTATTTTCTATTATGTGTCATCAAAATGTCTCCATGTCATATATCTGTACCAAATTACTAAATGCTTCAGAGCACAGTGAGGTAGACCAGCCACAGTGTATCATCATGCCCTCCTCTCCACAAGCTCCAGCATAGATGCCCAGTACATCTGGGACCCAACCTGGCAGCACTGCCTCTACTGCCCCTGCAATACCTGTGCCCTCAGATAGTACTTCCCTGAAAGCTGTTGATGTGGTACCCTCCGGGAGCAGTGACAACTTTGGGAATTTCATCACCTACCAAGAGATGCTAGGGTTGGTGCATAGGGTTGTGCACTGCACCTTTGGTGTACTCCTATGCTAGATGAATAGGCTGCACTCCCTCATGGTATGTAGGAGGAAATATCATGCTTTCCAGCCACCTGCAGAGTAAGGGGACAGTGATGACAGTCCAGTGGGTGAGGACTAGATTCTCATTGTCTCCATGTTTGACAGGCATGAGCCTATGTTTTCCCATACCTCACCCCAATCATGGTGTCTCCCAACCCTTTGTGTCTCTCACCATCCCTGCCTCTTGTCTTGTTTGTTTGCATTTGCTTCTTTACCTACCCAACTTACCTGATCAGAAATACCTATGTCCCTTATCCAGCATTCCTCTCTTACTGAAAATTAAAAAGAATGGCAACCTGCCCCACAAAATAATTGCCCCATATATAGCTCTCCATTTTGCACACATGTCTTCTTGACACACTTGACTGAGTCCAATTGGCTATACGACAGGATTACATTGTTGTCACCCCTCTTTCTGGAGGTGACCGTCCAAATTTAGCTAATATTGGATACATATTTTCAGTTTTCACTGCTGAAGAAATGGATAGCTATGGTTTTTTCCAACCTCCCTCCTTCACATTTCTGTATTGCTTTCCCTTTGTTCTTCCCTTGCTTGCTCCCCACTTCACCATTTTCCTATCTACCAAATTTTAACACCTATAATCTGGTCAAAAATAGAATCACACACAACACATTTAAGTACCAGCAAAAGCAATGGATCCCTTCATTTTTTGGCTTCTAGGCTTGTGCAGAGTTTGGCATCATACACCATTGACAACTGAATCATTAAGGACCTTATCCACAAGGACATAAGCGACCTTCAAAACTCTTGACCCGACCATGTTTGGTTTTGTCAAGGGTAGATCTTGTTTATTAAAGCTAGTGGACTTCTTTGAGAATATCACAAAAGCCCTGGATGAGGGAAAACAGTACATACAGCATATCCTGATTTAGCCAAGGCCTTTAACACAATCCTCCATTCGGGTATCATAGAGAAACTCTCCTATCTGGGAATTAACCAATACATTACTAGATGGGCAGCCAACTGGCTCACCAACAGAATGCACACTGTCAAAGTTGAGGAGTCCACCACCACCAATAGCCCAGGTAGCGATGAAGTACCACAAGGATCTATGCTGGGCTCTCTACTGTTTGGAATCCATTTCTCTGAAGTCCAGACAAAGGTAGATGGCCCATGGCTTACCAAGTTTGCAGATGACTGTAAACTGGGTACAATCATATAGAATTCCCCCAATGATGCTAAAATATTACAGAAAGGGCTGACATAGACAAATAATTGCTGCCAAACTCACACAATTAAACCTAACACAAAAATGCCTCATTGTCCACTTTGGCAAAAAAGTAGTCCCTGCTGATTATAGTATACATAGCACCCCTCTAAGCTCAAACTCAGTGGTACAAGACTTGAGAAAGCATGCTGATAACACTCTACACTTCAATCACCATGTGTCCATAGTGGTGTGAAAAACATTCTACATTCTACATTGCACATCTCAAAATAAACCCATTATATCCAAGACCAGGGAGGTCATAAAAAGTATCATCAAACATAATGTATCTAACATTTTAAAAAGCATAAGAACAAAAAATATATTTACTAAATCCTCTTCATCCAAATTACTTTTTACACTTTTGTTAGTTTTAAGCTTCTTTTCTTGCAGACAGTCAGATTTGCTCATTAGCTTTGAAGTATGAAACCAACATATCAATTTCTTATGTGATTCCCAGCCACTCTGACCATATTAGGTGGATGTCCTTTAATAATACAGCCTTGTAATTAAATATATTAAAAACTAAAGTAATTTATTTTCCCAGTATATGCAGATACCTCATAAGATCAAAGTCTTCATGTTTTGTTATCATCAGTAAGGAACATGGCTGTTTGTAGCCCAAGAAATACTTTTTATAATAAATATTTAATGAATCTAGAAGTGTAAAATGCCCATTTCTGTGTCTTATAACTATAATAATTTACCATTTTTCTACACCTAAAACTATTCTTTTTCTGTCAAGTGGCATGAACATTCCATTTTAAAAATATCTTGCCAACTTTTATTAACAACAAAACCACCTTAAAACTAAACTGATTCAGTCTAATTGTTGATACTCAGACTATCAAGCATATAGTCAAATGAATGCATTGACAACCCAACATCATTGCCATTTTGTAAAAAATAAAAAAAAAAAATCATATTAATTTACACTTTTAAGTGGTAGGAATGTGTCCACAGATACATTGGGCCAGATTCTGTAAAGTTTGTGGAAGCTATTTACAGACATCGCAGCACACATAAGGAAGACTTCAGAGCAGCTGCTGCAGATGAGATTTCAGAAGACACACTGAAGGCAGTCTGAGTACATGGGAAAAGTTTGCGATGCTATAAAACTGGTGTGTTACAGTTCTTCACTCCATGGGGATGGAAAGTGTAGGGAGTCTGAGTACCTAGCTATTCAGTGCAGGATAATTATGGATTCTACGCATGCCCATCAGATTCCAAAACTCATTTTGCCCACACAATGGAACTTAAATGCGACAAACTGCCTCACTGACTCTTTTTCTGAAATCCTCCATTTATGCTTTATGGACCTCAAGGAATAAAATCTAATACTATGGGTTTTGTTGAATTCCATATCAAAAGAACCAAACAAAAAAAAAATAGCAATGCAATGTATTGTTAATGAACTGCAGCAGGCTGCTGTGATACAAGCCATAAATGAGGCTGTGTGCCCCAGAAGGCAGCTAGCAAGAGTCAGAGCAAGGCTGTATCTAACCCAGTTGCCAGATCAACAAATAATTGCCAGGTACTGGCTAGACCGACAACTAGTGCAAGCTGTCTGCAACATGTGCGGCCCACACATGTCTGTGCAGACCCTGTGAGGAAAGTCCATCCCCTTTGAAACCAAAGTGTATCTCACTCTGGGTGTACATGCATCTGGGGCATTCCAGCGATACATAGGAGATGCTATGGGATTGTCACAGACAGCTACCAGCTATATCCTGGCAAAATTTCTGAAAGGAATGTGAAGCAATGTGGATAACTACATACACTTTCCATCCCCATGGAGTGAAGAACTGTAATGCACCAATTTTATAGCATCGCAAACTTGTCCCATGTACTCTGTACAATAAAATGCACACTAATATCTATTAAGATATAAACACATCCTGAAGCAGATAAACAGAAAGGTCTGGGCATCCCTGAACTGCCAGGTTATGTGTGCAGCAGATGGCAGAATAACAAACATTGTGGCAACACATCCTAGAAGTGTCCTTGATGCTGCTATATGGAAGAAAACAGGACTGAGGGCTGTATTTCAGCAGGATGAAATACCTGAGGGACTGGGTAAGCATGGGAACACAGCAAGGATGCAAATTAATGATACCCTTCACAACAGTATATATTTTGACCAAATGTGTTGTCATTCTCCACAACAGGTGACTCTGGTTATCCACATGCATCATGGCTAATGATATTGTACAGTGAACCATACAACCCTGAACAGGAGGCCTATAATAGAACTCACACAATGAACAAAATCACCATAGAGTATGTGTTCGGTGTACTGAAATCTATGTTCAAATGTCTGGACACATCCAGAAGGCTGCACAGATGATAATGATGTGCCATGCTGCACAACATGTTAACTAGAGGACATGGCAGTCTCCCACCTGCAGGTGTGAGTGAACTACCCAACAACCCCAGATGTCTGAAGATGACATCCCACAGGTATCAGAGGAGGGGCAGGAATACATAGGGGGCAGAAGAAACAGTAGTAGGCAATGTAGGGTGCAAACACAAGTGAAGGCCCAGGCAACATAGCAGCATCTGACCCACCACTTTGAGTCAGAACAAGCCACAAGTACATGAGTACTTAGATTACATATCTAATGGCAATTATCCACTGGATGTATACACTGAGCATCAGACATAACACCATAATCATAATATAACATTATGATCATATGCAAATGTGTTATAACAGGGATCATCAACTCAGGGCAGAACTGATACAGGTATGCATCATCATCATCTTCTTTTGGCTGTTCCCGTTAGGGGTCACCACAGGGGATCACCTGTTTCCATTTCTTCCTGTCCTCTGCATCTTGCTCTGTCACACCAACCTCCTGCATGCCCTCTCTCACCACATCCATAAACCTTATCTTAGGCCTTTCTTTTCCTGTTACCTGGTAGCTTCATCTTTAGCATCTTTTTCCCAGTATACACTGCATCCCTTCTTAGCACATGTCCAAACCAATGTAATCTTGCCTCTCTGGCTTTGACTCCAAACCTTCCAACCTGGGCTGACCCTCTAATATACTTATTCCTAATCCTGTCCACCCTCGTCACACCCAATGCAAATCTTAACATCTTTAACTCTGCCACATCCAGCTCAAACTCCTGCCTTTTTGTCAATGCCACTGTCTCCAACCCATATAACATAGCTGGCCTCACTACCCTCTTGTAGACCTTCCCTTTCACTCTTACAGGTACTCTTCTATCACAAATCACTCCTGACACTCTTCTCCACCCATACCATCCTGCCTGTACTCGCTTCTTCACCTCTCTTCCATACTAACCATTACTCTGAACTATTGAACCCAAGTATTTAAACTCATCCTCCTTCGCCACCTCTACTCCTTGCATCCTCACTGTTCCTCTATCCTCCCTCTCATTCAAACACATATATTCTGTCTTAGTCCTGCTGACCTTCATTCCTTTTCTCTCTAGAGCATATCTCCATCTCTCCAGGGTCTCCTACACCTGTTCCCTACTCTCACTACAGATCACAATGTCATCTGCAAACATCATAGTCCATGGGGACTCCTGTCTGATCTCGTCTGTCAACCTGTCCATCACCATTGCAAATAAGAAAGGGCTCAGAGCTGATCCTTGATGTAACCCCACCTCCACCTTAAACGCATCCGTCACTCTCACCGCAGACCTCACCGCTGTCACACTACCCTCGTACATATCCTGTACCACTCTTACATACTTCTCTGACACTCCTGATTTCCTCATACAATACCACAACTCCTCTCTAGGCACCCTGTCATATGCTTTCTCCAAGTCTACAAAAACACAATGCAACTCCTTCTGACATTCTCTGTACTTCTCCATCAACACTCTCAGAGCAAACATTGCATCTGTAGTGCTCTTTCCCGGCATGAAACCATACTGCTGCTCACTAATCATCACTTCCCTTCTTAACCTATCTTCCAGTACTCTTTCCCATAACCTCATGCTGTGACTGATCAATTTAATTCCTCTGTAGTTACTACACCTCTGCACATCACCCTTATTCTTAAAAATTGGTACCAAAACACTTTTTCTCCATTCCTCAGGCATCCTCTCACTTTCCAGGATTTCATTAAACAATCTGGTTAAAAACTCCACTGCCATTTCACCTAAACACCTCCATGCTTCCACAGGTATGTAATCTGGGCCAACAGCCTTTCCATTCTTCATTCTCTTCATAGCTGTCCTTACTTCCTCCTTGCTAATCCATTGTACTTCATGATTCACTATCCCTACATCATCCAACCTTCATACATACATACATGCATACACACTCAAATTGTTGAATTGTATCATTGCATGGAAAACAATAAGGAACACATATCAGTGCAACACATTTGTATCTACAATATAATAACTTGAAAAAAGAGTAACACAGGGGATAATGGAAAATGTTAAATAGATGCAGAAAAATATATCATAGTAAACTAGTAATTTAATACAAAGATCCAGCTACATTTATGACACTGTTGTACATACTCTAATGCAGTCTAGGGCAACCTTACTGATGTCTCACATCACAGTCCACTCTGCCCCTATCATGTACAGAAACATTTGTCCCAAGTCACTCCACAGAGGAGACTGATCTGATGACAACACAAAGATGAGATGAAGGAGGATGACTACAAGTCACAGGACTTGTTGTAACTGGCAGGACCACAGCAGAAGGGCCAGCAATAGAACTGTGTGCATGTTGGACCATAAATATTGATGCTTGATGGGCAATGGCGGTTCTGCAGAGAGGTGATGTGCCTCTCCCATGGTGCAATCAGCTGAGCATAGTCAGAGCATGCAGAACCCTGCTTGCACTAAGGCACTGTTGCAGTACTGTATAAGCCAGGGTTTCTACCAGTGGTGTCACAGCTAGTGCACTATCATTTTTAGAGAACAATGCTGTCATCATCTCACTGCGTCTGCACTTCTGTCCTTCATATATCACATGCAGATGGTGTGTCACATGATCTGCAGCACATGCATGTGCATGGATGTCTAACTGATGATGTTGCTGGGAGCATCATTTGCCTGCAGCAGGAGGCAGACAACCTCTAACACCTGGCCATGCACACATCCTGCATGCTTACAGCTACACCAAAGTTATATTTCAGGTTGTTGTGGGAATTTGCCATCAGCAGCAGTGTCACCTCTGGTCTGCTGTTCAATGGTCTCATTCTGTTCAACATCTAATGTCCCATCATTCTCAGAATGGTCAGACAAGTTCCCCTACACATCTGAGCCTAAATATGCACCAATATCACTGCCAAAATCTTGGATGGGCTCTGTCCATACTGAGACACATCTGATACCACATGGTGATGGTACAGATAGTTGATGTGCTAAAAGGAGATACAGAAGACACAAATCAGGACAATGTGCTTACATTACATGATGGATAGCATCAAAGACTTATGACAGACAGTGTATATCTCACTGCACTGTTAAAAATAATAATGACTTTACATGAGGTCGACTGTATGCATGTTTCACTCATGCATACATGTAATATACAATTAGGTTACATACACAGCATACATGGCATATGTGAGTGAATGCAAACAAAATACATGCCTAACAACTCATCAAGGGAAGATGATGTTGAAGAGGGCTGAACTTCAACTATTGTATGGAAAAATTAGTATTAGTTATCACATCATTGCTACCATTAACCATGTGAACACAGCAAAACATACAGAAGGTCTGACACACACATACCACTCATATGTGCAGTTGATGAGGTTGATGCTGTCTGGCATAGGAATTGGAAGAGAGACACAGTATTAATGGAGGAACAGAGGTAACAGCAATAACATATTAATAGCATACCACTGGTAGACTCACACTGAGAAGAGTTTGTGGGATGAACTGTGGATCCTGCAGTGGGAAAGTAAATAGAAAGAAAACACAGTCATGTATTTAGCAAAAAAAAAAAAAAATTACTGACAGCATCACATATACAACACAGTAACAAGGGCCGCAGATACTCACAAGATGAGCGTTCCACCTATAGACCAGGTGGGACTGTGTTGAAACATATCAACATTAATGTCATATATCACATGTGTGCTACACATTGATGCAAGCTATTAAGTTTTTTGCAGTGACATACCTGGTCTATCTGAACTTGAACCTGCACAGCTTTGGCCCCCACTGGATGTACCTGTAGTGTACAATGTTCAGGAATTAACAATATGATAGCAATCAGCAGGGCCATGCAATGAGGTTGAGGCAATAACACGTAGTGGTCATAGTAACACAGTATAAAGACACTCACCTGACATTCCATGATGTCCGGAAATAGTGACCACACACCATGCAGAGAATATATATAGTGAACAAAATATCACAAATGTATTTTCACAAGCAGCTTTTACAAGTGAATTAAAAACATACTTAATTTACTCCTTTATATAATCTTATCAAATCACATGACCAATTAAACAATTAAGCATAATTAAACAATTAAACATGAAAGATTGCAATCTTAAAGAAACAGTACTTTAAAAAAGAAAAAAAGTTATAAAACATTAGTGACATAAATGTTCTGCTTGAGTATTGGTTTCAAAGAAACCATTTCATTTAGTCCTGCTGGCAATGTGGCATTAAACAAGAATCAAATTCCTTCCTCTTACTTCAGTGTAATTTCTCAAGTTTCCACTTCTTGGGTTATCAATAACTTTCTCTAGGACAAAAGATTTAAAATGATGTCCTAATGTTTCATTCATAACTTTTTTACTTGTATCTATATTTAGAAGATGGTCAGAAATTCAATCTTTTAAATGTGTTGGTTTTTCCTGTATAACATTTACAGAATAAAACACATTCAGTATAGTAAACAGCATTTTTGTTTTAACGTCAACAGTTCTTGGATGTTTTATAAAATGACTATTTATAAATAAACAATGTTTTAAATTCCTGTACTTCCTTGTACCATTTCTATCAGATGGATCACATAATTTAGAAAAGATTCTTGTGGTGCACCACTGGTAACTGATCTGCTGGTGGAATCCCCAACTTTGACTATATGCATTCTGTTGGTGAGCCAGTTGGCTACTCAGCTGGATGAGTTTCTCAGTGATCTCTGAGTGGGGGATTGTGTCAAAAGTCTTTGCTAAGTCAAAATAAGCTGTATGTACTGTTTTGTCTTCATCCAGGGCTTTGGTGACATTCTTGAAGAAGTCCACCAGGTTTAATAAGCATGATCTACCTTTAACAAAGCCAAACTGGGTAAGGTCAAGAGTTAGAAGGTCACCTATGTCTTTGTTGACAAGATCTATGATGATTCTGTCTATGATCTTGCAGATAAGGCTTGTTAGGCTTATGGGTCTATAGTTCCAGGGTTGGTTGATGGACTCTCCTTGTGCAAGGGAATTACTGTTGCTGTTTTCAACAATTAATTACAGCACATTTGGCAATATATACGGTCTTTTCACTATCATTTGGGAATGCTGCTTTATTTTTTTCTGTGTTTGCACACTTTTTGGGCTAATACTGGCTGGCTATATATAGCGATCATTATGAATATATCTGTGCAGGAAGCCTATGAATGTATGAGTAAAATTTGAACATTTGTGGTAACAAATATATATA
Organism: Protopterus annectens; assembly: GCF_019279795.1. Lineage (NCBI taxonomy): Eukaryota > Metazoa > Chordata > Ceratodontiformes > Protopteridae > Protopterus > Protopterus annectens. Next base: position 1,860,423,788 of record NC_056739.1, read on the forward strand.
AAGAGGGCATATGTACTGTTGATCTTGGCCTTGTGAAGACGATGAGGTTGTAATGCCAATTTGGGTTCGAAATTGATATAGCCAAGTGAAATACAAGTTTGGATTATCATCACTTTTGATTGTTTTGGACATTATATACCAACTGTAGTGTCTTTGTTCTATCCAATATACATGTGATTCTGGGCTTGATGAGGTCGTAATGCCCATTTGGGTCTGGAACTGATATATCAAAGTGAAACATTAGTTTGGACTGCCACTACCTATTGATTATTTTGGAGACTATATACCAACTGCAGCAGTTTGTTTTGTTTAATATACTGACATTATAGCTACTGTTATACTTGGATGGGAGGGTCTGCTGAGTGCTTCAATGCAAACAACTGTTGTGTGTGTGTGTGGTTGAAAAATGATAAAATGAATATTAGTTAACTCATATTTGGCCAATTTACATCAGTTAGATCCCCTTTATATGGAATGTTTGTTATATGAGTACATGCATATTTGTGATATATTATGATATATTGTGTATAGCATAATTGTTTGAAAGTGTACAGTTTGGGGGAATCTAAATCTAATTAAGATGCAGTATTTATTTGAAAGTTGAAACTGAGTTGTTTTTGAGATGGATCTGTTTACCATCTTACAGGGTCTGTCTGCGGACAAGCATGATTTACATGCCTTTGGGTTAACAGAACCAGGGGAGCAAAAAGGTGACACTGGTGTTCAAAATTTGGTTGATCACTGTACAGAATTATTTGGTAAGCTAACCAGAAGTATGACTACCTTACGTACTAATGTTGGGCATTTGAATTTATTCAAAGCCTATCAGGCCAAGAACATTAAACAGAATGGTTTAAGAATTTGGATATTACCCTATGTTAGTATGGCAGATGATACATTGACCCAAGAGTGGGCTCAAGCACAGCAAGATGCATCAATGACTTTTGTTAATATTTTGTCATCTTATTATGAGAGCATGATAGATAGCAATTGTGTAGATGTGCAGCATGTTTGTGATGAACGTATACCATATGAGGAGCAAACCCATTACAGGTATGTCTTACTAAGCTCACTAAGGATTTATTAACATTAGAAAAATCTCTTAAAAATAAAAAGATTCAGAAATTTAATCATGATATAAAGGATTATGAACGGGGTAAACCGTTCGATTTTCGGAAAAGTGTTATTTTTCCGAAGGGTGAGGTAATTCATTAAGATCTAAGAGAAAAAGACCTAGGTCAATTCTTAAAAATCTTGGGGGGGTGATTCATCAGTCACAGACGTTGAACAAACAGATTTCCAAGAATGGGGTGGGGATGATTACCTTTAGGTCCAAATGACACAGAGGAGATATGAAGCATAACAAGTGTAGACAATGTGGAAATGCTGTTACAGACATTAGGACACCATTGAATGATGTGTACAATGTTCACAATATTTCGTCTGTGATTTTAACAGAAGTTGAGCAACAGTTATTGAATAAACGACATAAATATATCCCCGGCTTTTTTGTTAATGAGGATAGTGTGGTGGATGATGTTTTGGCATTTTGTCATATTCTTAATTTAAAATTGTATTTTGGTTCACAGGATAGGACTCAAAGATCTACGGACTTTTGTTTTCGAAAGACAAGTTTTATGCCCCCTATGGATAAATATGTATTGATATTTCAGGAATCAGTCATCAAGGATTTACATTTTAAGAACTGTCAATCCAAGATATTGAATCTTAACAGCTTAGGAACAGCATGCATTTAAAAATTTGAAAAACAACACAAATATTGTAATCTTACCAGCTGACAAAGATGGGGCAGTGGTTGTTATGGATTCTAATTATTATGTAACAGAAGCACATATGCAGTTGAAGGATGCCAGACAGTATATGTTTATGCCACTGGACCCTGCCATTTGTTTTAAAAAAGAGATTGATTCATTTCTTGAGTTGGCTTGTGAAGAGGGAGTGAGCTCACCATATATTGAACAACAATTGGTAGTTGATGATCCGCAGAAACAAATCCTCTATTTGTTACCCAAAATTCATTATCATTAAGGACACTATCAATCAAAATTGGAATATTTTGTTGGCTAATGAAGAACTTTCCAGTCTCCTCACAGAAAAATGTCAATTCTCATATCGGAGAGAGCGGATGTTGGGCTCTTACTTTAACCATTATAAATGGGGTAATAAGGGCCAGAGTATAGAACAACAGCTCACTTTGACTGGAGAGAAACTGATTGGATCATTTCCATGTAGGCATTGTCCCTTATGTAGACATATGTTAAAGACAAAACAATTCTCTATTAAAAATACAAGCAGAGTCTATGATATTGTTTTTTTTTTGCAAACTGTGGATCAGATTGGCTGATATATTTAGCACATGAGATCTTTGCGTATTCGTATGTCTGAACGTGTAAGTGACATTCGGAATAAATGTACATCAAACGCCTTATATAAACACACTCTTAAACACAGTAATGCTAAGTTTCATTTTATGATTATTGATAAAATATGGGGGGGTAGGACAAATAAATCAGGGTGGCATGTAATGTTAAATAAAAAAGAAAGCTTGGATCATTAGGCTTGGGGCTTTATTTTCTTCAGGGCTCAATGACCATCTATAAAGTGTGTTAAAATACAGCCCTGATTTTAATGGTTGCTGTTGCTTTAAATGTCAATTTATCAGGGTATAAATTATAGCGATTTGTGCTTCTGTTTGTATCACTGAAGAAGGCAAAGGTGCTGAAACCAGTCTGATTTTGTATGGTGTTCCCACAATAAAGAAAGTTTGCCTTACTTATAAGGTGCTGGCTTTTGTTTTTGCGTAATAATGATGGTTTTTGGCCTTTGCACCAGCCTTACTTGTGGGGGGGGTGTTCTTGGATACAGCATTATAACTGCCATACAATACAAATGACAAATGACATGTCCTTTTGTACATACGTGATATGGCAATATACAACTACAAACCATACTGCAGTGGTAGTGCAGGACTAAGTTTACCTCAGTAAAATACATGTTCACAGGCTAATTGTTGCAGCACTAGCTGCAGGTTAACTGCCACAATACACAGACAGCTGAATGTGGGAGGAAAGTGTAATGTGTTAATGTGTGTCATGCACACATTGAAGCATAATTAAATGTCACAGGAAGATAACACATAAGCATGCCAGCTACATGGTATGCATGCACATACAGTCCTATCAATTATATGGCAATCGGCATGCTGGTAGCATAACACAAGTGGAGCGCACAGACAATACTTTAAGGACCTGAGGGACCAGGCTGATGGAGATTAGCTTCAAGAATGAGCTCCCAGGCTATTTTCCTAAATGACTTGTGCAGAGCCTGTGCCATATCCTGGAAGAAGTTTTCCATCATGTCCCTCATATGTGGTCAAAACACATTGGTCAAAATGTCCCAATAATCATCTCTGTTCTGGTCCTGACATTGTCTCCTCTGGTGTGCAGCAGACATGATGGAGTGGGTAGGTGTGGGTCCAGCTTCCTCATAGTCATCATCATAGTCATCATCATCTTTGTCGTTGTCATCATCAGATGACTCCACCAGTGGCCTGGCATGTGGTTATCATCTGCATCTGGTCATCTCTGTCAAGATGAATCATAAAACATGACAGAAATGAAAAGCAAATGTTTATCACATTGCACATTCCCATGAAGATCATAGCTGACCTTAAAATGAAACTGATATCCACATATGTAATCTAACATACTTAATTAACATCCTATCCACTTGTACATTCTGCAAATACAAATATGAGAGTGAAGGTATCGCAACATATATCAAAGTTCTTATTTAAACTTACAGTTGTTTTAAATGGTGCAAACATTTGCAACTATTACACTTATAATCAATACAATTGCTGGTAGGAAATGGCTCTCAATGCACACAACACCTTGCCTATGACACTTTATCTACAGTTATGGACATTTCCAATAACAGAACATGCTAAGGAGACTGCATCCATCGTCAATATGAACAGTTCAGTCAAGGCCGTGCAATGATATGCATAACACAGAGTACCAGTGGGAATCATGAAATCACCTAATGTTTTGAATATTGACCAGCATGAAGCTTGACAACAATATGCAAGGCAAGCACATTAACATAATTGAAGTTTGACAAAATAAAAGGTTGTAAATGTCAAGATAACATTATTATTGGGATCTGCACTGTTTGATAATTTTGTCTGCCTAAGTATACTTTCATTTAAGTGTCTGGCAGCATGTCATTATTCCCTTTCTTTTCCCCTTGCAAATCTTCCATGATATGTCTATGTGTGAATGCAAATTGTAGTCTCGGCATTTAATGAATCATATGAACAGCCACCAAGTGACATTGTTAAAATGATGACACTTTTGTGATGACAATCTTATGGAAACTAGGCAAGCTATATGACAAACATCTCAGCCAGGCAGCATGGTAATTGGCTGACCCCATATCAGTATAATGAATACAACAGTAAATGAGGTTTGAACAGACTCTTTTGTCTTGGGACATCTACAGTGGTGTTAGATACATGGGACAGGAGGGATTAAAGAATAAGGGTAGGATAGGGTTAAATGTGACGGAGGGATATTAGGAGGAAATGAGGTAAGAATAGGGAGGGGATTAAAGGGTTTGTCAAGTGTAATGAGAGTTGGCTTGAATTTGCTGCCCTCCCTTCCCCTTTTTTTAGCAGGGATTTTGGTGTATTTTAGTGGGGAAGGCGGAGAAGAGGGGCAGGTTTGCCCTCTTCTGTTCCCCCTGTGGTGATGGATGTGCAATTCAATAAGTTTGGAAGGAAAGTAAGCTGTTGCTGTGGTGGACAAGTTAATAAGCAAGCTGAGCTACTTATATGGATGGTGGTGTAATTCAATAAATTGAAGGTGAGTGTGAACACTGCTTTGTTAGTGCAAGGATAAGTGAGCAAGTAGGGGATGCTGCTTATCAAGGGCGCACGGTTGCGCTGCCCTTATGGTTATTGCATGTCTTCTTCCATGGGTATTATCACCTGTGTCATGTTTTGGTAGAAATTTATAACTATTGGTTAACAATCATGTTTATGGAAGTTTAATAAAGGTCGTCAAATGTCATCCGGTGTTGTGTGTTTAGTGAAGTGGAACAGGACAGCAAATACTTATAATGTTCAGTCATCACAGCCTGTGACACATGAGAATCTACTACATGTTGTACTTAACAGTATTCTATGTGTACAACTGCATGTATGACTTACCTACAATTAGTAGCAATCAGTAGCCTGCAAAATGCAAACATCCTGATGATGTTTGCTAATTATGTAACGTTGCAAAGCAACTTCTCTCTGCACAAGTATCCACAAACACAGGATATAAGTATGTTGTAACAAAAGCACCCAAGTTGTTGTAGGCAGATAAAACACCAGTGTTGAACTGTATGGCATGCCACAGTCTGTGAACGAGAGTGTGAACACCCACACAGCAGACATCAATTCAGTCTGTGAAACAAATCCATACATGACAAGCGGCAATCAAAGCACTACTGACTTGCATATAAAACATTCAAACCAAGAAGAAACTTTGCAGTGTGGAGGGTGTGATGTTCACTTCCTAAATTATGTTATGCACCTAGTTCACTTAATAAAAATCGAACTATAAAATATGTGCTACAAAATAAACAAATAGAAAATAGTAGGTAGCCCACAGTTGAGATAAAAATGGAATATCCTTTATTGAAACACACAAGCAAGCAATCCTAGTTTAGTATAATGAAAAGTATCAAAAACATTCCTTATTTATATATAATCAGGTTGTTTGGAGCAAGGGAGTGGTTACAGAGGGTGCTTCTGTGTTAAGAACAATAAAAGCATTAACATCATTCCTTTAGCTAAGTCCCCCTTCCCCTTACCACCATAGTGTAACCTGAGACTCTACTACCTAAAAACTGAAACTAAAAAGCTGGAGACAAATTAAAATATGAGACCAGCTTATTAATACTTTACCATATACTATGTACCTAACATTATTGCCTCACAGTAAGAGGTTCTCCAGTTTGACTCTTAGCTGGGGTGCCTTCTGTGCAGAGTCTGCATGTCCTCACTGCTTTTGTATGGGTTTCTTCCTACATTCCAAAGACATGCATTTGGAGCATTTCTTCCTGGACCTCTGCTGAAAATGGGCTCTGTCCTAGTCGGACTTTCCTGGTCAACAAAATGTTAAATAAATAAAAATAAGCTAACCAACTAATCCAAAGCTTTATTAATTAAGAAACTAACTAACAAAATGACTAACTAACATAAAGATCTACCAGAACAAATCTTAATAAATACAAACTAAACCACTTTTAACAAAGATTACTATCATATCAAATAAATATGTCATCAGGTTTGTGTGTCAAAAACATATCATAATATGAATGACTGGGTTTTTCTGAGACTTTGAGGAATACCACGGATTTTTCTCTCTCTTTTTTTTTTTTGCATATAAAACATCCACCTACTATGTATCACAGATATGCAAACCCAACTGTCATTTAAGTTGTGACCTGTGGCCTACATTTCAAAAAAGACTATCTGCAGGAAACATGTCTTGATGATAAATGATATTTTAACATATAGTGTACTGCACTTACCTTACTGATGCATGATGGGAATTCAGGCATTCTAAGCAATATACATGGTAATGTAAAAAATGCAGGCACGTAACAAGGATGAGATGAATTTCATTTAATAAAACAGAAAAATTAAGCAACATACCTCTCATTTCGCTGTTCCTCTGTGCATCAACTCAATGCACAGGGCTTGATTCTGTGTCCAGTCTTCATCGCCGGCAAAAAGAAAAGAGTAACAATGAATGATGTAGTCCTTAAATAAGAGAGATAGACATTGCTCAGATCAGGTTCTAGAAAATTTACTTCTAAAGAACATGAGATAATCAATGTTCATATTTCACAATGTTACACACAGGGTTTTACATCTTTGAACACAGTTTGGAGGACATGAGATTCAAACTTGCAACTTTAACATACAGCTAAACTCTAACCTTGATATCTACCAGCGTAGATAATCCATTTTGACTAAGCATGTGTGTTATGAATGTAGTGAAAAGACTTGTGATTATGATATAACCTGGATGGACTACTAATATGGACCATGGCTTAGGATTTCAGAAAAAGAACACCAGCTGGTCATGTAGGTAAATACTTGGCAAGAATGAATTCATGTCAGCACTGTGATCATAACTATTAACAGCAATGGAAAACCTTCATTCCTCAGACAGTGGGACAGCAGGACAGTGTCATATATCACAGAGCTTCTGTTAACACACATGAAAAATGTGCTGTACATCAGGGACACTGTAAGGTATGTGGGACGACTATATTTAAAGATATTAATTTGTAAAGTACACATCACAAAACAAATGCATACATCAGTGTATCTCTCTGTTCTGCATTTCAGCTATAATTCTGACCATCTGACTCCCTCAAAAGATAAGGATGAGGTGGTTGTTGAAGTGAATTTAATAATGAGTGACAAAACAACACTTGATAGCACTTTTTAAAATAATGCCATATTGGACAAACTTTTGTCAGACATATAACTGTCTGTAGCAAGCTTTAATGAACTTGCACTTAAAGAGCTGCTGTTAACAGACTGTTACAGATTACAGCCATATTCACTGCGATTTGATGAGTAATCAAGTTATTCATAACCATGCACACAATAAACATTAATAACAGTAAGCAGTTGTGTAGAGAAGAATATTGGAGCATGTATGAAATAAACCAAGATAATTTAATGATATATTTCCTTTCTGTGTATTTGAACCTACAGCATGCTGGATGGTTTCCTTACAGGTCACGTTGACAGGCAGCACACATTTCTTCTTAGCAAGCAGTTACTGCCTGTGTTACTTTGTATTCCTTCAGACAACGGATGACTATGGAAACTTCTGACACTTATTGGCCATTATAATCTAAAAAAGTAAAAGTTATCAACACATAAAAGAAAAGATACGTGTAAGCAGTTGAACAGGCATTCCTGTTGACTTAAACAAATGGGACTGCAGTAAAAATGTTCACTTTATTAAGAGGAAGGAAGTAAATACGTTATTTTCAAGTTAATATTCAGGCATATATAGCTAGACTAAGAAATACTGACGTACTATAATGGATAACTATGAAATACAGAGTCATCAGTGGCCTAGGCACTATAGGTCTCAGTGATACACGAGTTCAGTGCATGTGTGAAATGATGCCATTATATGTTGGAAATCAGATGTATATCTACAATGTTACGACCACTACCTTTTATTTCCCCAGCCTCATGTCAGGGCACTGCTGTTTACTATCATATTGAATTATTTCCCTAACATTGAAAACTACAGGTACATCCAGTGGGGGCCCAAGCCATGCAGATACAAGTACAGACTGACCAGGTATGTTACTGCAACATGCTTATTGTTTGCAGCAATGTGTAGCAGACCTGAGTTACATGACATTACTGCTACTGTTTTTTGACACAAGGACATCTGGCCAACATCTGCAACCCCTGTTACTATGTCATATATGTCATGCTGTCAGTATTCTGTTGCCTGCATATGTGACTGTGTTGTTTTCCTCTTTACTTTCCCACTGCTGGACCCACAGTACAGCACATAAGCTCACAACAGCAGGCGTCTTGTCTGTCAGTGGTATGTTATTACCTATCTTTCATACATGTCATTGCTGTTACTCCTCTTGTTGTCCTCCATTAATACTGTCTTTCTACCCATTCGTAGGGCAGACTGCATCAAGTGCAGAAACGAGTGGTATGCCTTTCTAAAACCTACTATATGTTTTAACACTGTTCAAATGGTTTATGCTGACAATTATATGATTAATAATGTTGACATTTTTCCCTAAAATAGTGAAATTGCATCCCTCTTCTACTGTGCCGTCTTCTTACAAGGACTTGTCAGGTGTGTGCCATGTTTGTATTCATCACATATGTATGCTGGCTATGTAATCTAATTGTCAACTCCCTGTTATCTATATTCTATGACCCATACACAAGCAAGACCTAATGGTAAGTCAGTATTATTTGTGGCATCACAGTGAGATATGTGTCATATGTCTTTAATGATATCCAGCATGTGATGTATGAACATTGTCCTGATCTGCATCACCTGTCTCTTCTTTTAGCACATCAACTATCTGTATCCTCTTTTAGCCTGTCTACTAATTGTGATGTTGGGTCTGTCATGTGATACTAGTGATACAGTCTAGACAAGATGGTGACAGTCATGTGGATGCAGCTGTAGCCTCAGATGTGGAGGAAAACATAACATCAATTCTGACAATGAGGGGACATTAGATGGTGGACAGGATGAGGCAAGTCAATAACAGACCCATGATGAGATTGCTGCTGATGTTGACAGTTCCCCACAAAACATTGATACTGGCCATCACGGTAGATATAGGCATGCAGATGGGCAGGTATCAGAGGGTGTCTGCCTACTCCTACAGGCACAAGAACATTCCCAGCACTGTCATGGATCAGACATCATTGTACTTGCCCATGTCACAGATCATGTTGCACACCAGCTAGGTGTGCTGCATGAAGGACAGGAGTGCAGACACAGTGAGTTAATGGCATTATTGGCTGCTCAGAATGAAAGTAATGTTATCTGTGGCATGGTCAGTAAAATCCCTGGCCTCTATAGTACTACAGTGGTACTGTAGTACAACTAGGATTCTGTGTGTCCTGACTGTGCTTAGACAGTTGCCAGTGGGGAGAGGCAGGCCCCCTCTCAGCGGTGCCAACCTTGCCCATCAGGCATCAGTGTCTATGCTGCAACATGAATACACTTCTACTGCTGACCCATCTGCTGTAGGCCCAGCAGTCACGATCAGAGAGTCAAGTTGCACTCATGCTCCTTCACCTTCACATGGTGGTTTCATCCCCTCAGTTTCCTCTGTGGAACAACTTGGGACAAGTGTTTTCATATGTGATAGGGACATAGCAGACTGCGGTGTGAGCCATCAGTGTGGGCACCCTAGACTGTGTTAGAGTAACATAAACAGTTGATCCACTCTGTCCTGTACTGTCATTCTCACCCTGTACTGGGGATGACTGCTGTGTAGAATGCTAACAAGGTCATATGTCTGTCATTGTTGACATGTCTGATGCCACGTGAGTCCAACAGTTTTACTAACCAGAGCTGACTCCATTTATTAGAATACTTTATCTATATTGTATAGTGATATATTTTGCTTGTGATATTAACAGTTCAGCATTATGTCCTGCATTGTTTAGCTGTTTGCAGCTCATCATAGTGGAGAAATTGGAATGTGTTGCACTGAATGTATCCCTTATTGTGGGCCATACATTGATACAACAATCTGAGTCTATATGCACACCTGTGTCAGTTGTGCCCTGAGTCGATGATCCCTGTTCTGACAGATTTGTATATATTCATAATGATATATGTTATGATTATGGTGTTATGTCTGATACTCAGAGTGTACATCTTGTGGGTAATTGTCATTAAATGTAATCCATGCTGCTATGGTAGGGCAAAACCTGAACATCAATGTTTAATCCGTATAATCATGTATGTGTAGCTTGTCATGACTCAGAGTAGTGGGTCAGATGCTGCCATGTTGCCAGGGCCTGCACTTGTGGTCATGGCCTACACTGCCTACACCTGTGTCTTCTGCCCCCTATGTCCTCTTGCTCCTCCTCTGATACCTGTGGGATGTCATCTTCAGACATCTGTTGTTCATGGGGTAGTTCACCCACATCTGCAGCTGGAAGACCCCTATGTGCTCTAATCCACATGTGGTGCAGCATGATGCACACCATTATCATCTGTGCTGCCTTCTTAGGTGTGTATTTAAGTGCACCTCCAGATGTGTCCAGACATCTGAACCTAGCCTTCAGCACACAGAACACATGATCTATGGTGTTTCTGGTTGTTGCATGTGCTCAATTGTAGGATTCTTCTGCAGGGTTGAATGGCTCACAGTATGGGGTCATTAGTTATGGTTCAAGTGGATAACCACAGTCACCTGTTTTGGGGAGTAAATACACATTTGGTCATTATGGATATTGTTGGAAAGGGTATCTCAGCTTACATCTTAGCTGTGTTCCTGTACTGACCCAGTAGCAGTCGCTCAGGTACTTCACCTTTCTGGGATGCAGCCCTCAGTTCACTTTCTCTACAAATGGTAACATTATGGACAACTCCAGGGTGTGCTGTCATGATGTTTGTTATGTTGCCATCTGTTGCACTCACAGCCTGGCAGTTCAGGGATGGCCATCCCTTTTTGTTTATATATATATCTGTTTGCTTCAGGATGTACTGGTGTCTTGATAGGTATGTGTGTGCAATCTATTACACTGAGTGCATGTGTGAAGTTTTCAGTGTTGCAAAACTGGTGAATTACAGTTCTCTGCTCCATGGGGGTGGATAGAATGTAGATGTCCTCATCCACATTGCTGCACATATGGGCCAGGAATTTTGCCAGGATACATCTGGCACCCATCTGTGACAGTCCACAGCATCCTCATGTAGCTCTGGAATGTCCCAAATGTATGTACACCCTGGCTGAGGCATACTTTGGTTTCAAAGGGAATGGGGGTTTCCTCACAGGGTATGCATACATATGTGTGGTGCACATGTGTTGCAGACAGACTGTACCAGTTGTCTGCCTAGCCGTTATCTGTCGATTATTTGCTGGAATGACAACTGATTTAATTGCAGTCTTGCTCTTACTCATGCTAGCTGCCTCCTAGAGCACATAGCCACAGACTAATTTTTGGCTTGTATCACTGTAGCCTTGAAGTTTTATAACTGCTGGCCTCATTTTTGTTTTCTGGTTTTCAGTAATGACACTTTTAATGTCACATGTAACGGAATGTGGCAGAATCCATAGCAGTAGCTTCTGTTCCTTGTGGGCTGTATAGCTTATGCTGAGGATTTAAGAAAAAGAGTCAGCATTGTAGTTTGTCACATTTAAGTTGCATTGGGCGCACCCAATATGTTTTAGAATCTGTAATTATCCAGCACTGAATAGATAAGTACTCAGAATGTTTTAGTGTGTTTATTGAAATTGCATCTGCAGCTGATGCACTGCAGTCTTCCTCTGGTGCACTGTGCTGTCAGCAAATAGCTTCCTCAAACATCATGGAATCTGTCCCATGATGTACCTGTGCTTTTTGATAAAACTCAGAGCATTAGTAATAAAGTTCTTTTTAATAGGAAACTTGATAGATTCCCACAATATTGATGCTATTATTGTTTGTGAAACATGGGCAGCCACGGTGGTGCAGCGGTTAGTGTTGCCACCTCACAGCAAGAAGTTCTCTGGTTTGATTCTCAGCTGGCATGCCTTCTGTGCGGAGTCTGCATGTCCTTCCTGTGGTCGCGTGGGTTTCCTCCGGGTGCTCCGGTTTGCTCCCACATCCCAAAGACATGCAGTAGGTGGATTGGACACTCTAAATTGGCCCTAGGTGTGAGTGTGTGCTTTCTGTGGAAGGTTGGGCGCTGGGCTGGCAACTCGACACTGTAAAACTCCACTGCCAGTCATGAGCAGACAGGTGATCTGCTGTGGTGACCCCTAACTGGGAAAAGCAGAAAGAAGAAGAATTGTTTGTGAAACATGGTTAAAGAACAATGACTGGAAACCAGTTCTGTAAGGGTATAAATGTTTTTACTGTAACAAACATGCTTCAAATTGTTAATAAAAAAAAAAAAAAAAAAAACTTCCAGGAAATGGAATATACTGGACACAGTCTGTGTTCCTAAAGAAATGACTGTTAATTTGTGGCAAGTTTTACCCCTGTTGATGTGCAGTGATCACGAGGTTATAAAAGCCTAAATAATTCTGCCAAACTAAAATCTAAACCAATGCACAGAAGACTAAAATTAGACTATTTAGAAGTAAAACAGTCAGCATGAAAAACTTAATGGGTAATTCATCCAGTCAAAAAAAGGCAGAAGGAATATGTCAAGTTTTGGAAGAGAACGTCAATGCAAAAAGTAAAACAAATGGTTTAATTTTAGGATCTAGGCATACAAGGTCAGGAGGATATATTTCCAGAAGAACCAAGATACTTGTCTAAGATAAGAGACAGAAATATATGAAATGGAAAAGAGGTTGAATTACAACTTTGAAAACTGATTTATACAAGCTGGAGAGATATATTAAATATATTGTGAGACAAGCTCAAGAAAAATTTGAAGAAAATTAATTTAATGATGTTGGTTGTAGGGAGCAATTGTATAGGTACATAAGATGTGGTAGGAGTATGGGCATACAAATTAATAAACTGTAAATTCTGAAATTTATTCTCCAGTGCAATAGATTATAGAAACATTTACAAAATCTAATGAAAACCAGTTTGTACACTCAAAGGGGGTTATGAAGTCCCCTTGTAATATCCAGGTAACTTCAGATACTGAAATTAAAGTAGATTATATTTAGAAAGAACTGTGCCAACTGGACCTAAACAAAGTACCGGGAGGAGGCGGAATTAGTAATGCCCTAATAACACTTTAGCATAAACTTATAGTGCCATTATATCTGCAATTCACTAGGCCATTTAAGTATGGGGAATGTCCTCAAGATTGGGGCATGTACTTGTTAAACTTGTTTTGAAGGGAAAGGGGAATAGGACAAAACCAGAGTCATACATACCCATAAGTTTAATTTGTTGTGGAAAAATAATGGAGGTAAGTTTGGATAAATTATTGCCAGAATTGGAAAGGCTGAGATTTGAAACCATATAGCAGTATTCATATGTTGAAAATAGATCTATAACCAGCTGTAATCCCTTGTTCTATAACAATATAATAACAGCTATAAATGAAAAATTGTACTGTGATATAATTTATACATACTTAATTACAGCCTTTGATATGGTCATACACAAGACACTGATACATTAGAACAGCTAGGTAATGATTTAATCTAGGTAAGAAATATTGCTGCATGACTTACAAATATGACATGGCAAGTATCACACAGTAATTGGACAGGTGAAATTCCAGGCTATAGTCTGGGTGTCCTACAGGGCTTTGCCCTAGGCCCATACTTATTTGGGTTGTCTATTTCAGATTTATCTTTTTCATTTGGGATATTCCACAATCTGTTTGCAGATGATTTAAAATGGGTAAACTGATTACATATGTTACAGATGGGGGATATCTTCAAAAGAACTTGACAAAATTGACTATTTGGGTGCAGGAGAATAATATGCTCATAAATACATCAAAAACTAAGCATATGAGCTTTTGGCGACATAGATCAAAGAGTGAATATTTAATATCGTACACAATGATTGAAACTGTAGATTCATTTAAGGACCTGGGTAAATGGGTAGACCCAGTTTTAAGTTTTTTCTAATCATATCAACAAATTGCTTAATAATGATACTACTACTACTAATACTACTAATACTACTACTACTACTAATACTACTACTACTACTAATAATAATAATAATAATAATAGAACTATAGGTTATATAAAATAATTTAAATAGTCTAGGAAACCAGAAATAATGAAATCATTGTTTGTATGTCACAATAGACCCAAACTAGAGTATGTCATAACAATATATAAACTAAAAAATAAGCATTTTGTCCTGTGACAAATTTTCTAGCTGTTTTTCATTGGCTAATGCTGGTCACATAATTAATTCTTAAATTAAAAGTGAGATTCAGAATAGTTTTTACCATTTTGATAAAGTCCATAAAATGTTATAGGACAAAAGCACTTTTGGTTATTCGAGATTTGGTTTGGCCTTCAGTACATTGGCTGCAGATCTTTGTTGTTACTTTATTCTAAATAAAACTCATCACACTGTACTGCAAGTGTCTTCCCTGTGACTTCTGGATTGCCACTAGTCTAGAACTAATTGTCTATCTTCCTATTAACTACAGTTACTGTCTACAGCTAGATGTTACATACACAGCAATCTTTTAATTTGGAAAAAAAATTCATAATAGACTTCATGAAATAACAGTCTTTCCCATCATACACATTACAGATGTGGTAGTATAAATAATTTCTTTTTCCCTATCACATTCACTTCTTGGACCTGGTAGGTTCATAGTTAACCATTGTAGTTGCCATTGTAGGATATTTTATGCCTATCTAATTTCCCTTGGGGGTTCAAGTCCAGTACCTCGTCTGTGAGGTAAACACCTTAACCCTTATGCCAACCCCCAATGTCCAACTCTAGACTCCATTCTTATACACATCAGTAGGGCTGCCATCGTACATCTTCAGCTTCACTTTGGCCCTTCAAGCTCTTATGTATCATTTAGTATTTTCACATAACAATTACCATCTTAGATGAAATCTCCTCTGGTTTAGTACTAACTCATGAAGTCAAGAAAATGTAGGAACATAAAAATATGCTAGGGAAACAAGATTATGGAAGTGGTATCACTGAGTACTCTGTCAATTTAAAAGAAAGCAAAACTATATTTTCTATGTTCTATGTTACTAAAATTCCTATTTTTGTGTTAGTGACACCATCTTAACTTCCTTTGCTCATCCATCTGGTCATCACATTCCCCTGGTTAAACTATTTATCCTTGTCCAGTATCTCCTGCTGCAATGATCAATAAACCACTGGTTGATTTCTTCAGATGATAAAGTCATTTAGTTCAGTTAAGATGACCGTTAACTTTTCTGTCTCATGATTTGTCCTTTAGTGGGGAACTTTCTCTAAATTCTGATTGTTCAGTTACTGCCTCCTTTTTTAATTTCTCATGTTGCCATCTGGGAGTAGTACCTTGCTTCGATCTTTTATCTGCACATTACCAGTCTGAGATTAATCTGTGGCCTTGTGACTTACTCATGCTGTCCTGCTTATACTGTGTTGGGTTCTTCAAATACTTCGCTGATTCCCAAATCACATTATTGTACCAGTAAACTATTTCCTTCTATAGACATATCCCTTTCACTGTACTTCTGGCTGACTAGGATATATTAAGTGCACAACTACTCCTTCTCTTCACATATTATCAGTTACTGGGAGAAGTACTATACATTTATGGTACAGTACATTGAGTGCAAAATTTTCTTACATTTTTTTTTTATCCTGCCATTGACAGCCTTCTCAGTATTGACACTTGTTTTGCCACCCATTGTTTTTTGATCTGTTGTTGTGGCATTTGACTGTTAAATGACTGTGTTTATTAAACTCCACAAAACATCTTCTTACTCTGTATGCCCTGTCTGCTGTTAGATGTAATGAGGGTGTTTACCCAATATTTCCACAAATTTGACTACATATATCTCTTCACTTCTTTCACTTACTTTTATTCAACCTCACTATTCTGGAATTCTCACTTTTTGTCCTGCGCACTTTTAAAGTTTCAGCAACATTTTCCATGTCTATTACTTTTGTTTCCATGGTATTTGATCAAACCTCCATTCTTTCTGAATATGACTAAATATTCTCTATCTCAGCCCTCACTGACTGCAGCCTGAATCACATGGTCCCCATATCAGTTATCATGGATTTCAGCTTGCCCTAATTTTATTAATTTTATTCTTCATACCACTTAAGCTGCTTTTTTAGCATTAGATATGATATAAAATATCTTTAACTCAATAAAGTCTGATCTAAGTTTTTCATCTAAATAGCAACTTCTTATAGAATGTATTCTTATAATAACATAAGAAACATGGAATGGAAAATTAAAGCTGTGATCTTACTCAGGCTATCCCTGGGATTCAGAATAGTGTAAGTGCTACATATATCTGCCGTGCAATCCAGTAAACAAACCTGGGGACGTGCATGAGCTTGGTAGCACTATTCCTGCATGGACACCACTGAATAATGCTAATTACCTCATTTGCTGGTGAAAAACATGCAAATGAGGTGAATTAGTGATTCAGGAAGCAGGCAGGCATCCGTGCAGGAATAGTGCTAGGTGCAGAAATGTATTCGGCTACTAGCTAAATACATTTCGGCAAAAGTCAAAACGGAGGCATGACAGATCAAATAAAATATGTGTAAATAAAATGCATGTATTATAATCTTTAGGCAAGCCAGTAGCCAAATATATGTCCATTGGCATGGAAAAGTGTTTAAATTTTATAAAAACAAAAGTAAATTTTTTTTGCCAATCTCAGCTGTTTAAGCATATGTCAGTGGCGTGCAAACTGGATCATGATGAAAATTAAAAAAAAGATGTGAAAACACAATTTTAAAGGAACTGCATTTTGTCATTATAGTTTATGGCATGCAGAATCAAAACAATACCAGGGAGCAGTGGTTGCTAAGGGAAAAGGCTCTGGTGTAGTGCAGTAACTAGGGATTAAGGCAGTGAGAGATGCTAATGAGGGAAATTTATTGAATCATAAAAAGAAGCTAAGTGCCAAACTGCACCTAACCGTGTAGGTGCTATAAGGAAGTGGTGTAAGCAGGAGGAGCAGCAGTCATAAAAAGAGGGTGTGTCCTGCTTGTTTTAAGCACATTGGAACTCCGCAGGTATGTCTGAGGCTATATTGACTTTTTCCATGAAATGAAAAGCGTGTTCGCATCCAGGAAGGGCTATTTCTCAGTGTTTACATTAGCTAAATGGGATTGTGTGGCATGAACTGGGTCTAAAACCAAATCCCACCCCCCCGGAAATAGCAGGACTGTTTACATTTGGGCACCTGGTTTGTGCGGTGCACCTTGGGGCTTAAAAGGGGTGGAAATGGAAGGGGAAAAAAGAAAAAAAAGGAAAATAGCAGAATAAATGCAATCAAGTACAAATAACATAGCTAGCAAGTGAAATGCATCATAGTCAGCCAATCATACAGGCAGCATCTGCAGCACAACAGTATAAACTATGCAAACACCTTACCGTCTGTTTTTTCCTGCAAACTCTGCACCATTGGTGTACACATGCAGGGGAATTTTAACTGAAAACATGTTACAGGCTGCCATTGCTTTGATCTATCAGTGTGTGCTAGAGGCTGAGGGCAGTGAGGAGGATAATGCTGATAACTGTCACAGACCGAGGAGGAGGAGAAGAGTGTTCAGACCCAGGGTAACTTACCAGGGACTACATGATCTGGAGATAGAGCACTACAGAGTGGACAGAGGCATACTGCAACAAATCATCGAGCTGTGACGACCTCAACTCAGACCCAGAGCCAACAGAGGGGAACCCATCCCAGTAGATACCAAGGTATGTGTAGCCTTAAGAATACTAGCTGCAGGTCCAAAGACATACTGGAGACATCATGGGGGTCTCACAGACATCTGCATCCAGGGTACTCCACCATTTCCTGGATGCCATCCTACCACATGCCAGTGAGCACATTTACTTCACCAGCACCCGTGAGGAGAGGACCAGCAATATGCATCTCTTCCACCATGTAGCAGAATACCCAGAGGTACCGGGTGTGATAGACTGCACGCACACTCACATCAAAGCACCACCCAGTGAACAGGGTAGGGTCTCCATAAACTGCAAGGGCTTCCCCTCCATCAACTGCCAGGTTGTGTAGAATGCCCAGGGCATTATCATGAATGTGTGTGTGCTGGCAGCCCTGGAAGCTATCATGACTCCCACATCTGGCATTCATTACAGCTGTACCAGGCATTTGGCAGTGGGGACATCCCATATGACCATCTGGTGGGGGATGCTGGCTATGCACTGGAGCCGTGGATGATGACACCCATCAGAAATGCACACGCACTCACACAAGAATGCCATAATGAGGCACAGGCACAAACCAGGATCAAAAGAGAACATATGTTTGGGATGCTTAAGTCACAGTTCCACTGCCTTGATATATCTGGTGAGCCTTGCAGTACTCTCAGTCACATGTGCACAAATGTACATAGTATTTGCCATGCTACACAATATGATCCTGTGGAAACAGCTGCAGCAGGAACAGTACATGGAAGGGCCACACAGCCTCCACCATTGCCAAAGTCCCCACAGACACAGAGGGACTCAGAAGAGGAAGCCCTGAGCCTACTCCTGTAGACAGATGGAGGCATACCCAGTATGCCCATGCCTTGGCCAAGAGACAATACATTGCACACACACTGACACTGTAGGGACCCAGGGAATGACACCTCTTTCTGAATCGCACACACAGTAAAATGGATGACACACACATCACATTGCATGTAACTTACCATGTATAGGCAGTGTACTGTGTGCATCCAACATAGGCAGCCCTCAAGCACCATCCTCACAGCTGCTGCAGGTACAAGGTAAGTCAGTCTTCTTAACAATAAATGAATGGATTACTATGTTTTGGTAGCATATCTATGGAAATGCTGCATGCATGCAAGGGAATGGCGTGGCCTACTGGGAGGGCAGCAGACAACTGACAGTTATGTGGGACACCAGGAAATGTCTACACAACACTGGCTTTCCCACACTATGCAGTATCATTTAAGGTGACAAATCCCATTGCAGTATATGTGGGGGGCCAACTAAGGGGGTCATAGGTCACATGCATGGAAGCCACTGTGGGGATCCCATACTCACCCCCAGACTCACACAGCAATTCAGCCATAGAAAACCATAAAGGGATGTCTGGCAAAGGCACACACATGGTGACATTGATGGAATACCCCCCTACAGACTTACACAGTGATATCACAGCAGGTCATGCAGTTGCAGTAAGACTCTGTGAAGGGTAAGAAGTCTGAAACTCAATTGTTTGTCATTACAATCTAACCTGTGGTCTCTAGTGATATACCTCTATTCTCCAAGACAGGGCACAATACTATGCTAAAAGGAACCAAAATGCAAAGCCAATATCAGCACAGTCCATGCAAGTGTGTACTGTTGATAGATGTGCCCCCCCACACCCATATTCACATAGAAATGCAGTAACATGTAAGTCTGTAGGGTAATAGCAGCAGAGCATACATTACCAGGTTTGTCCCAATCAACATGATAACTTGTTGCATGTCCACAATATTAGAGGTCAATGAGCTTTGCATATGTGTGGGGAATACTTGTCAGGATGTGGCCAGCAATTTCTCATGGCTGTTGTGTCCTACTGGCCTAGGTACAGTACTGTGGTACTATTTTGCATGTCAGCTACACATACAGTGGGAGTTGTACACACTGTCCAGATGTCTCTATCCATTACTGCTGGGAAGCTGGACAGGTCATGTACAGGGGGCCACATATATGAATAGTACACAGGTTGGAGTAACCTACATAGTGCTTACCATACCTCACAACTGCACAGACCTTTTGCAGAATGTACACAGGTTTGCATCATATCTGTGATGTCTTTATTCTGAAATTGTAGCTGTCTGGCAAATCATTGGCAAACCACGAAAGTCTAACGTCAGAAAATATTGATGGATTGTAGTGTCTCAGACTTCATACCCTATAGAAAAATGCATGCTAATGAAAAATCTGTTATTGTATCACCCTTACAGGTTGTAAGGCCAATAGTTACAGTGGTTTGTATATTTAGGTCTTGGTCACCCAATTACTCATGGCTTTGTCCAGATGTATGGCTCACATATGTAGAGAGGTATGGTGCCTAGTAGCACAGCAATGCATTCTGTCACATACCATTGTCACCCCAAGGGGGTCCACTGCCTGTCAGCCTGTGAACATAAGAGTGACAGAATGCACTGCCTTGCTACAGATGGCCTGCAGCAGTCTCACATGGCCTACAGGCCTCTGGCAAAAGCCCATGCCTCACCCATAGTGACTTTGTAGGGAATGTCATAGGGTCCATACTACCAACATAACACAGTCAACAAAATGCAAATGTAAGGCCATGCTGCTAAATGCTAGTAGCATACCTCTCAACCTCGTAGAGGAAGGAATCTGGACAAAGCCATACATAATAGTGGTATAAAGGCCCAACTATAGGGACACATTTGAAATATTGCTCTCATAATATTAGACAGCTGATATTATAACAGAGGGGGTGTGTAATAGCATGGATGTCATGAAGAGTGTGAAGTCTGAAACTCTAATGTTGTGTCAGTATTCCCTGACTCCAACTCTGAGTGATTTGCAACAAATGTGCTAGAAAACCACAATGTTAAGGGAAACCAACCAGATATATAAAGCATTCATCTGGATAATCTGTGAGAATCTGTGCAGATGACAGGTATGGCCACACCAGGATATGATCTGTCAGGTATGAAGAATACCGCACAACCAGGTGATCCCCAGCCAGCATATCACCAAGATGCTGGACCTTTTACACAGCTTCATCAGTCAATCAGCTGTAGCCACACCTCCCAATTGGCTGGAATGTACAAGAATGTCTAGCCTTTACCTCATAATATTGGACTGTGCATCTTCCATCTTGTATTTCTCTGATAAACTGTGATGGTCCGATTATATCTGTCAGTAGGTAATGATGCAATACAGTACAGTGTCAAACATCACATATGTCAGAAAATGTCTGCTAAAACAAACCCTGTCATTCAAGCAACTCATACAATGATAAGAGCAATAGTTACAGTGCCCCCTATGTTCTCCCATTGTTTCTCCATATTGGCAGCCTATCTCCAGATATCTTGCACAAACAGGTTGAAAGGTATGGCTGTAGCACACAACACCCCGGACTGGAGTATAACTATCACTGGAATGGATTCTCACACTTACTATATAAGGTCATACTGACCATGCCCCTACACTTAGAGAAGTGAAGCCCATGTCTGAAACCATATTGGACTATATATCTTGGTATTGTGCAAATTTCTTTGCATACACATAGCTATGTAAACCTAACTGTCTCCACACACACACATCAGACAGGATCACCCACAGCCAGCTGTAGGTGGCACATATGTGGTATATCTGCACCTGTGTGTGATACACACACACACACACACACACACACACACACACACACACACACACACACACACACACACACATATATATGGGAAACATATTACAATATGTCAAGCATACAGACACATACACATGGGGAAGAGAGAGACAGTGATAGAGGGAGACACACAGAGTGACTCATACACAGGGATACCCTGAATGGCATAGAGTGATGTCCTGCTGCAGACAGTTGCATACCAGTTGTAAACACTGGCATGTGCCAGCATGAAGATGAGATTCATTGTCTGATTGTACTGAGGTGGGGGTTGGAACATCACATCACCTAAGTGTGTGTGTGTGTGTGTGTGTGTGTGTGTGTGTGTGTGTGTGTGTGTCTGTAGGTCTAAGTATTATGATGTCTTACCCACCCAGTACACTTCCCATTGCCCTACTTTAAAACATCTGCCAGTGTCATTCACCTTAGAAGTACCTTTGGGCTGCCTTCAGTCCTGTAAGCTCTGTAACGTGTGTGATACAGCATAACACTATCATACAAATAACTAGATAGGTAGGGGGGTTTAATCTCAATCCTGGCAAATGTAAAAGTGTGTGTGTTTACATGTTAAATATTTTGAGCCCATTCACACCTAGTATACTTCCCTTTGCCCTAGTTTAGCAGTCCTGCTGATGTCAGTCACCTTGGAAATACCTTTGGGCAGGCCTCAGTACCTTGGGACAATCTTCACCCTATAAGCTCCGTGGTGTGTGCGATAAATGCATAACACTGTAGTAATCGTAACTAGATAGGTAGTTTTTTAATCTCATTCCTGGCAAGTGTGTGTGTGTGCAAGTACAATATTGTTTGTGTGAGAACCATATTCATTGGTGGTGGGGGTGGGTTTGGCTTTTTTTTGCTGTTGCCCACATAATACATACCATGATTTCCACTTTACAGGGCCCACTGTTGTCATTCAATGTAGAGGTAGATGTAGACACTATGTAGCCCTATAAGCTCTATGCCAAGTGCAATAACTATGTAACAGTATGGAATAAATAACAAGATAGCCAGCCTTTCTAATCCTTGGATACCATTTACCACTCAGGAATCATAGACAAACACACTCAGCTAAGCATCAACCCCTATATCACTAGGTGGCTTGCAAACTGGCTCACAGATAGAACCCACAGTGTGAAAGCAGAGGACTCCATGTCAGACTGCTGACTGGTCACGAGTGGAGTCCTACAGGGCTTGGTCCTGGGTCCCCTCACGTTCAGGATCTACACCTCTGAAGTCCAGCCCAACATGAAGGGACTCTGGCTGACAATGTTCGAAGATGACTGCAAGGTGGGTACTATTATTACCTCCCCACATGAATTAATACATTGATGGTAGTCCACTGAACACTGATTTTGTTATAATAGAACTTGGAACACAGATTGACAGTGAGCTCGCTGTTGACCACCACAGTGCCACTGTGTTCAGAAAGTCCTTATATGTGTCATATCTCCTAACTAAGGGTGTTGCATCCAGGAGGTAAGAGGTGATTGTCTCCCTGTGCTCTCTCCTCATTAGGCCAATCAATTAGTACAATGGCTCATTTGGCATGTACCCCACTGGACACTTGCAACAACTGGAGAGTCTGCAAAAGTACCTGACAAAGAGGACCCTAGGCCTTAAACACTTGCACTATATGGACAGACTCCAATAACTCCAACTATTCTCTGTCTCATATTGGCTAGTTAGAGATAATCTCTGCCTTAATTACACAGCCATATCTGACCCAGCTTTGTCATAAATGCTACATCTGAAGAAACTAATCCATCTACACCACATTCCCCAGAGACCTCAAACTCATTTTCATAATCAACAGACCATGCCGGAAGGACAGGTTCACAGCCCAGATCTTGCCTATGTTATGGAATAAACTTCACATACATGTTAAGCAAAGCAAATCTCTGGCCCTCTTCAAACAAATCTGGATGGATGGGGAATAGAAATCCCACCCTGGGGATCACTCCAGTGCCTATACTCGTTAGACACACTGGAGACTATCGTCAGGTAGCACAATGCCAGGGTACCCCCATGGGCTAGGCTTGTGAAGGCTCCACGGCCATTCAACTAGTACACACCTATGAAGCTATGAACCTATGGATCTCAGTACTGGAAAATGTGTGTGTGTGCATTAGTGTGTATAAAAGTGTTTGTGAGTGTGCAAACATGTGGGTGAAATTAGTTTGAGGCCCTTTTCACCCAGTAGACCTACCATTGCCATACCTTATAAGGGTTGGTGATGTTATTCACAATATATGTACCTTAGGACACTCTTTACCCTATATGCTCTGTGGTGTGTGCAGTATCTGCATGACACTATAGTACCAATGACTACATAGTTAGGGGTTTTAATCTGAGTTCTGGCAAATGTGTGTAAGTGTGCATATTTGTAGGATACAGCATTTTGAGGCCTCTCTCTTCCAGTATACTGCCCATTACCATACTTTGCAAGGGCTGGTGATTTTGTTCACCTTAGAAGAAATGTGGGACACACTACAAGCTCTGTGGTATGTGCAATAAACGCATAACACTATATTAGCAATAATTAGATAGGTAGAGGTTCTAATCTCAGTCCTGGTAAGTAAGTGTGTGTGTGTGTGTGTGTGTGTGTGTGTGTGTGTGTGTGTGTGTGTGTGTGTGTGTGTGTGTGTGTGTGTGTGTGTGTGTGTGTGTGCGAGAACCATATCCTGTGTATGTGTCTGAGTGAAAAGTATATCTATTGTGAGGGTGGATTTTACATTTTTAGGCTATGGTACCCCCAGTACATGTCCCGAGCTCCACTTTACAAGGCCTGCTGTCTTCATCAACCATAGAGGCATTTATTGACACTCTTCAGCCCAAAAATCCCCCCATGGACAGGAAATATGTAACAGTATGGACTGACTAACATGATAGGCAAGGCTGCTAATCTCTGTCCTGGCAAATGTGTGTATGAGTTTATTTGTGTGTGTAAATGTGTATAACTATAGGATCGATTATTTAGAGTCCATTCTCACCCAGTAAATCACCCATTGCCATACTTTACAAGGCCTAGTAATGTTCACATTGGAATTACCTTGGGACTGTCTTCACCCTGTAAACTTTGTGGTGCATGCGATAAATGCATAACATCGTATTAGCAGTAACTAGATAGATAGGGGTTCTAATCTCCGTCCTGGGAAATCTGTGTATGTGTGTGTGTGTGTATGTGTGTGTGTGTGTGTGTGTGTGGTGTGTGCGTGTGTGTGTGTGAGTGTGTGTGTGTGTGTGTGTGTGTGTGTGTGTGTGTGTGTGTGTGTGTGTGTGTGTGTGTGTGTGTGTGTGTAAGAACAGTATCTTGTGTGTGTTTGAGTGTAAAATGTATCCATTGGGTGGCCGTGGTTTACAATTTTAGGCCATGGTTCTCCCAGTACATGTCCCAACGTCCACTTTACAAAGGTCGTTGTTCACATCCACCATAGAGGTATTTGTGGATACTCTTCAGCCCTATAAGCCCTGTGCTGCGTTCAACAGTTTTGAGAACGTATGGAATGAATAACATGATAGGCAGGGCAACTGATTTAATTGCAGTCTTGCTCTGACTCATGCTAGCTGCCTCCTAGAGCACATAGCCACAGACTAATTTTTGGCTTGTATCACTGTAGCCTTGAAGTTTTATAACTGCTGGCCTCATTTTTGTTTTCTGGTTTTCAGTAATGACACTTTTAATTTCACATGTAACGGAATGTGGCAGAATCCATAGCAGTAGCTTCTGTTCCTTGTGGGCTGTATAGCTTATGCTGAGGATTTAAGAAAAAGAGTCAGCATTGTAGTTTGTCACATTTAAGTTGCATTGGGTGCACCCAATATGTTTTAGAATCTGTAATTATCCAGCACTGAATAGATAAGTACTCAGAATGTTTTAGTGTGTTTATTGAAATTGCATCTGCAGCTGATGCACTGCAGTCTTCCTCTGGTGCACTGTGCTGTCTGCAAATAGCTTCCTCAAACATCATGGAATCTGTCCCATGATGTACCTGTGCTTTTTGATAAAACTCAGAGCATTAGTAGTAAAGTTCTTTTTAATAGGAAACTTGATAGATTCCCACAATATTGATGCCATTATTGTTTGTGAAACATGGGCAGCCACGGTGGTGCAGCGGTTAGTGTTGCCACCTCACAGCAAGAAGTTCTCTGGTTCGATTCTCGGCTGGCATGCCTTCTGTGCGGAGTCTGCATGTCCTTCCTGTGGTCGCGTGGGTTTCCTCCGGGTGCTCCGGTTTGCTCCCACATCCCAAAGACATGCAGTAGGTGGATTGGACACTCTAAATTGGCCCTAGGTGTGAGTGTGTGCATGTGTGCGCCTTCTGTGGAAGGCTGGGCACTGGGCTGGCAACTCGACACTGTAAAACTCCACTGCCAATCATGAGCAGACAGGTGATCTGCTGTGGTGACCCCTAACTGGGAAAAGCAGAAAGAAGAAGAATTGTTTGTGAAACATGGTTAAAGAACAATGACTGGAAACCAGTTCTGTAAGGGTATAAATGTTTTTACTGTAACAAACATGCTTCAAATTGTTAATAAAAAAAAAAAAAAAAAAAAAAAAAAACTTCCAGGAAATGGAATATACTGGACACAGTCTGTGTTCCTAAAGAAATGACTGTTCATTTGTTAATTTGTGGCAAGTTTTACCCCAGTTGATGTGAAGTGATCACGAGGTTATAAAAGCCTAAATAATTCTGCCAAACTAAAATCTAAACCAATGCACAGAAGACTAAAATTAGACTATTTAGAAGTAAAACAGTCAGCATGAAAAACTTAATGGGTAATTCATCCAGTCAAAAAAAGGCAGAAGGAATATGTCAAGTTTTGGAAGAGAAAGTCAATGCAAAAAGTAAAACAAATGGTTTAATTTTAGGATCTAGGCATACAAGGTCAGGAGGATATATTTCCAGAAGAACCAAGATACTTGTCTAAGATGAGACAGAAATATACGAAATGGAAAAGAGGTTGAATTACAACTTTGAAAACTGATTTATACAAGCTGGAGAGATATATTAAATATATTGTGAGACAAGCTCAAGAAAAATTTGAAGAAAATTAATTTAATGATGTTGGTTGTAGGGAGCAATTGTATAGGTACATAAGATGTGGTAGGAGTATGGGCATACAAATTAATAAACTGTAAATTCTGAAATTTATTCTCCAGTGCAATAGATTATAGAAACATTTACAAAATCTAATGAAAACCAGTTTGTACACTCAAAGGGGTTATGAAGTCCCTTGTAATATCCAGGTAACTTCAGATACTGAAATTAAAGTAGATTATATTTAGAAAGAACTGTGCCAACTGGACCTAAACAAAGTACCGGGAGGAGGCGGAATTAGTAATGCCCTAATAACACTTTAGCATAAACTTATAGTGCCATTATATCTGCAATTCACTAGGCCATTTAAGTATGGGGAATGTCCTCAAGATTGGGGCATGTACTTGTTAAACTTGTTTTGAAGGAAAGGGGAATAGGACAAAACCAGAGTCATACATACCCATAAGTTTAATTTGTTGTGGAAAAATAATGGAGGTAAGTTTGGATAAATTATTGCCAGAATTGGAAAGGCTGAGATTTGAAACCATATAGCAGTATTCATATGTTGAAAATAGATCTATAACCAGCTGTAATCCCTTGTTCTATAACAATATAATAACAGCTATAAATGAAAAATTGTACTGTGATATAATTTATACATACTTAATTACAGCCTTTGATATGGTCATACACAAGACACTGATACATTAGAACAGCTAGGTAATGATTTAATCTAGGTAAGAAATATTGCTGCATGACTTACAAATATGACATGGCAAGTATCACACAGTAATTGGACAGGTGAAATTCCAGGCTATAGTCTGGGTGTCCTACAGGGCTTTGCCCTAGGCCCATACTTATTTGGGTTGTCTATTTCAGATTTATCTTTTTCATTTGGGATATTCCACAATCTGTTTGCAGATGATTTAAAATGGGTAAACTGATTACATGTGTTACAGATGGGGGATATCTTCAAAAGAACTTGACAAAATTGACTATTTGGGTGCAGGAGAATAATATGCTCATAAATACATCAAAAACTAAGCATATGAGCTTTTGGCGACATAGATCAAAGGGTGAATATTTAATATCGTACACAATGACTGAAACTGTAGATTCATTTAAGGACCTGGGTAAATGGGTAGACCCAGTTTTAAGTTTTTTCTAATCATATCAACAAATTGCTTAATAATGATACTACTACTACTAATACTACTAATACTACTACTACTACTAATACTACTACTACTACTACTAATAATAATAATAATAATAGAACTATAGGTTATATAAAATAATTTAAATAGTCTAGGAAACCAGAAATAATGAAATCATTGTTTGTATGTCACAATAGACCCAAACTAGAGTATGTCATAACAATATATAAACTAAAAAATAAGCATTTTGTCCTGTGACAAATTTTCTAGCTGTTTTCATTGGCTAATGCTGGTCACATAATTAATTCTTAAATTAAAAGTGAGATTCAGAATAGTTTTTACCATTTTGATAAAGTCCATAAAATGTTATAGGACAAAAGCACTTTTGGTTATTCGAGATTTGGTTTGGCCTTCAGTACATTGGCTGCAGATCTTTGTTGTTACTTTATTCTAAATAAAACTCATCACACTGTACTGCAAGTGTCTTCCCTGTGACTTCTGGATTGCCACTAGTCTAGAACTAATGGTCTATCTTCCTATTAACTACAGTTACTGTCTACAGCTAGATGTTACATACACAGCAATCTTTTAATTTGGAAAAAAAATCATAATAGACTTCATGAAATAACAGTCTTTCCCATCATACACATTACAGATGTGGTAGTATAAATAATTTCTTTTTCCCTATCACATTCACTTCTTGGACCTGGTAGGTTCATAGTTAAGTACTAGGCTAGTTGCCATTGTAGGATATTTTATGCCTATCTAATTTCCCTTGGGGGTTCAAGTCCAGTACCTCGTCTTTGAGGTAAACACCTTAACCCTTATGCCAACCCCCAATGTCCAACTCTAGACTCCATTCTTATACACATCAGTAGGGCTGCCATCGTACATCTTCAGCTTCACTTTGGCCCTTCAAGCTCTTATGTATCATTTAGTATTTTCACATAACAATTACCATCTTAGATGAACTCTCCTCTGGTTTAGTACTAACTCATGAAGTCAAGAAAATGTAGGAACATAAAAATATGCTAGGGAAACAAGATTATGGAAGTGGTATCACTGAGTACTCTGTCAATTTAAAAGAAAGCAAAACTATATTTTCTATGTTCTATGTTACTAAAATTCCTATTTTTGTGTTAGTGACACCATCTTAACTTCCTTTGCTCATCCATCTGGTCATCACATTCCCCTGGTTAAACTATTTATCCTTGCCCAGTATCTCCTGCTGCAATGATCAATAAACCACCGGTTGATTTCTTCAGATGATAAAGTCATTTAGTTCAGTTAAGATGACCGTTAACTTTTCTGTCTCATGATTTGTCCTTTAGTGGGGAACTTTCTCTAAATTCTGATTGTTCAGTTACTGCCTCCTTTTTTAATTTCTCATGTTGCCATCTGGGAGTAGTACCTTGCTTCGATCTTTTATCCGCACATTACCAGTCTGAGATTAATCTGTGGCCTTGTGACTTACTCATGCTGTCCTGCTTATACTGTGTTGGGTTCTTCAAATACTTCGCTGATTCCCAAATCACATTATTGTACCAGTAAACTATTTCCTTCTATAGACATATCCCTTTCACTGTACTTCTGGCTGACTAGGGTATATTAAGTGCACAACTACTCCTTCTCTTCACATATTATCAGTTACTGGGAGAAGTACTATACATTTATGGTACAGTACATTGAGTGCAAAATCTTCTTACATTTTTTTTTATCCTGCCATTGACAGCCTTCTCAATATTGACACTTGTTTTGCCACCCATTGTTTTTTGATCTGTTGTTGTGGCATTTGACTGTTAAATGACTGTGTTTATTAAACTCCACAAAACATCTTCTTACTCTGTATGCCCTGTCTGCTGTTGGATGTAATGAGGGTGTTTACCCAATATTTCCACAAATTTGACTACATATACCTCTTCACTTCTTTCACTTACTTTTATTCAACCTCACTATTCTGGAATTCTCACTTTTTGTCCTGCTCACTTTTAAAGTTTCAGCAACATTTTCCATGTCTATTACTTTTGTTTCCATGGTATTTGATCAAACCTCCATTCTTTCTGAATATGACTAAATATTCTCTATCTCAGCCCTCACTGACTGCAGCCTGAATCACATGGTCCCCATATCAGTTATCATGGATTTCAGCTTGGCCTAGTATTATTAATTTTATTCTTCATACCACTTAAGCTGCTTTTTTAGCATTAGATATAATATAAAATATCTTTAACCCAATAAAGTCTGATCTAAGTTTTTCATCTAAATAGCAGCTTCTTATAGAACATATTCTTATAACAACATAAGAAACATGGAATGGAAAACTAAAGCTGTGATCTTACTCAGGCTATCCCTGGGATTCAAAATAGTGTAAGTGCTACATATATCTGCCGTGCAATCCAGTAAACAAACCTGGGGATGTGCACGAGCTTGGTAGCACTATTTCTGCATGGACACCACTGAATAATGCTAATTACCTCATTTGCTGGTGAAAAACATGCAAATGAGGTGAATTAGTGATTCAGGAAGCAGGCAGGCATCCGTGCAGGAATAGTGCTAGGTGCAGAAATGTATTCGGCTACTAGCCAAGAACATTTCGGCAAAAGTCAAAACGGAGGCATGACAGATCAAATAAAATATGTGTAAATAAAATGCATGTATTATAATCTTTAGGCAAGCCAGTAGCCAAATTTATGTCCATTGGCATGGAAAAGTGTTTAAATTTTATAAAAACAAAAGTTTTTTTTTTTTTTGCCAATCTCAGCTGTTTAAGCATATGTCAGTGGCGTGCAAACTGGATCATGATGAAAATTAAAAAAAAGATGTGAAAACACAATTTTAAAGGAACTGCATTTTGTCATTATAGTTTATGGCATGCAGAATCAAAACAATACCAGGGAGCAGTGGTTGCTAAGGGAAAAGGCTCTGGTGTAGTGCAGTAACTAGGGATTAAGGCAGTGAGAGATGCTAATGAGGGAAATTTATTGAATCATAAAAGAAGCTAAGTACAAACTGCACCTAACCGTGTAGGTGCTATAAGGAAGTGGTGTAAGCAGGAGGAGCAGCAGTCATAAAAGAGGGTGTGTCCTGCTTGTTTTAAGCACATTGGAACTCCGCAGGTATGTTTGAGGCTATATTGACTTTTTCCATGAAATGAAGAGCGTGTTCGCATCCAGGAAGGGCTATTTCTCAGTGTTTACATTAGCTAAATGGGATTGTGTGGCATGAACTGGGTCTAAAACCAAATCCCGGAAATAGCAGGACTGCTTACATTTGGGCACCTGGTTTGTGCGGTGCACCTTGGGGCTTAAAAGGGGTGGAAATGGGAAGGGAAAAAAAGAAAAAAAAGGAAAATAGCAGAATAAATGCAATCAAGTACAAATAACATAGCTAGCAACTGAAATGCATCATAGTCAGCCAATCATACAGGCAGCATCTGCAGCACAACAGTATAAACTATGCAAACACCTTACCGTCTGTTTTTTCCCACAAACTCTGCACCATTGGTGTACACATGCAGGGGAATTTTAACTGAAAACATGTTACAGGCTGCCATTGCTTTGATCTATCAGTGTGTGCTAGAGGCTGAGGGCAGTGAGGAGGATAATGCTGATAACTGGCACAGACCGATGAGGAGGAAAAGAGTGTTCAGACCCAGGGTAACTAACCAGGGACTACATGATCTGGAGATAGAGCACTACAGAGTGGACAGAGGCATACTGCAGCAAATCATTGAGCTGTGACGACCTCAACTCAGACCCAGAGCCAACAGAGGGGAACCCATCCCAGTAGATACCAAGGTATGTGTAGCCTTAAGAATACTAGCTGCAGGTCCAAAGACATACTGGGGACATCATGGGGGTCTCACAGACATCTGCATCCAGGGTACTCCACCATTTCCTGGATGCCATCCTACCACATGCCAGTGAGCACATTTACTTCACCAGCACCCGTGAGGAGAGGACCAGCAATATGCATCTCTTCCACCATGTAGCAGAATACCCAGAGGTACTGGGTGTGATAGACTGCATGCACACTCACATCAAAGCACCACCCAGTGAACAGGGTAGGGTCTCCATAAACTGCAAGGGCTTCCCCTCCATCAACTGCCAGGTTGTGTAGAATGCCCAGGGCATTATCATGAATGTGTGTGCTGGCAGCCCTGGAAGCTATCATGACTCCCACATCTGGCATTCATTACAGCTGTACCAGGCATTTGGCAGTGGGGACATCCCATATGACCATCTGGTGGGGGATGCTGGCTATGCACTGGAGCCGTGGATGATGACACCCATCAAAAATGCACACGCACTCACACAAGAATGCCATAATGAGGCACAGGCACAAACCAGGATCAAAAGAGAACATATGTTTGGGATGCTCAAGTCACAGTTCCACTGCCTTGATATATCTGGTAGAGCCTTGCAGTACTCTCAGTCACATGTGCACAAATGTACATAGTATTTGCCATGCTACACAATATGATCCTGTGGAAACAGCTGCAGCAGGAACAGTACATGGAAGAGCCACACAGCCTCCACCATTGCCAAAGTTCCCACAGACACAGAGGGACTCAGAAGAGGAAGCCCTGAGCCTACTTCCATAGACAGATGGAGGCATACCCAGTATGCCCATGCCTTGGCCAAGAGACAATACATTGCACACACACTGACACTGTAGGGACCCAGGGAATGACACCTCTTTCTGAATCGCACACACAGTAAAATGGATGACACACACATCACATTGCATGTAACTTACCATGTATAGGCAGTGTACTGTGTGCATCCAACATAGGCAGCCCTCAAGCACCATCCTCACAGCTGCTGCAGGTACAAGGTAAGTCAGTCTTCTTAACAATAAATGAATGGATTACTATGTTTTGGTAGCATATCTATGGAAATGCTGCATGCATGCAAGGGAATGGCGTGGCCTACTGGGAGGGCAGCAGACAACTGACAGTTATGTGGGACACCAGGAAATGTCTACACAACACTGGCTTTCCCACACTATGCAGTATCATTTAAGGTGACAAATCCCATTGCAGCATATGTGGGGGGCCAACTAAGGGGGTCATAGGTCACATGCATGGAAGCCACTGTGGGGATCCCATTCTCACCCCCAGACGCACACAGCAATTCAGCCATAGAAAACCATAAAGGGATGTCTGGCAAAGGCACACACATGGTGACATTGATGGAATACCCCCCTACAGACTTACACAGTGATATCACAGCAGGTCATGCAGTTGCAGTAAGACTCTGTGAAGGGTAAGAAGTCTGAAACTCAATTGTGTGTCATTACAATCTAACCTGTGGTCTCTAGTGATATACCTCTATTCTCCAAGACAGGGCATGATACTATGCTAAAAGGAACCAAAATGCAAAGCCAATATCAGCACAGTCCATGCAAGTGTGTACTGTTGATAGATGTGCCCCCCACACCCATATTCACATAGAAATGCAGTAACATGTAAGTCTGTAGGGTAATAGCAGCAGAGCACACATTGCCAGGTTTGTCCCAATCAACATGATAACTTGTTGCATGTCCACAATATTAGAGGTCAATGAGCTTTGCATATGTGTGGGGAATACTTGTCAAGATGTGGCCAGCAATTTCTCATGGCTGTTGTGTCCTACTGGCCTAGGTACAGTACTGTGGTACTATTTTGCATGTCAGCTACACATACAGTGGGAGTTGTACACACTGTCCAGATGTTGGTATCCATTACTGCTGGGAAGCTGGATAGGTCATGTACAGGGGGCCACATATATGAATAGTACACAGGTTGGAGTAACCTACATAGTGCTTACCATACCTCACAACTGCACAGACCTTTTGCAGAATGTACACAGGTTTGCATCATATCTGTGATGTCTTTATTCTGAAATAGTAGCTGTCTGGCAAATCATTGGCAAACCACGAAAGTCTAACGTCAGAAAATATTGATGGATTGTAGTGTCTCAGACTTCATACCCTATAGAAAAATGCATGCTAATGCAAAATCTGTTATTGTATCACCCTTCCAGGTTGTAAGGCCAATAGTTACAGTGGTTTGTATATTTAGGTCTTGGTCACCCAATTACTCATGGCTTTGTCCAGATGTATGGCTCACATATGTAGAGAGGTATGGAGCCTAGTAGCACAGCAGTGCATTCTGTCACATACCATTGTCACCCCAAGGGGGTGCACTGCCTGGCAGCCTGTGAACATAAGAGTGACAGAACGCACTGCCTTGCTACAGATGGCCTGCAGCAGTCTCACATGGCCTACAGGCCTCTGGCAAAGGCCCATGCCTCACCCATAATGCCTTTGTAGGGAATGTCATCGGGTCCATACTACCAACATAACACAGTCAACAAAATGAAAATGCAAGGCCATGCTGCTAAATGCTAGTAGCATACCTCTCAACCTCGTAGAGGAAGGAATTTGGACAAAGCCATGCATAATATAAAGGCCCAACTATAGGGACACATTTGAAATATTGCTCTCATAATATTAGACAGCTGATATTATAACAGAGGGGGTGTGTAATAGCATGGATGTCATGAAGAGTGTGACGTCTGAAACTCTAATGTTGTGTCAGTATTCCCTGACTCCAACTCTGAGTGATTTGCAACAAATGTGCTAGAAAACCACAATGTTAAGGGAAACCAACCAGATATATAAAGCATCCATCTGGATAATCTGTGAGAATCTGTGCAGATGACAGGCATGGCCACACCAGGATATGATCTGTCAGGTATGAAGAATACCGCACAACCAGGTGATCCCCAGCCAGCATATCACCAAGATGCTGGACCTTTTACACAGCTTCATCAGTCAATCAGCTGTAGCCACACCTCCCAATTGGCTGGAATGTACAAGAATGTCTAGCCTTTACCTCATAATATTGGACTGTGCATCTTCCATCTTGTATTTCTCTGATAAACTGTGATGGTCCAATTATATCTGTCAGTAGGTAATGATGCAATACAGTACAGTGTCAGACATCACATATGTCAGAAAATGTCTGCTAATACAAACCCTGTCATTCAAGCAACTCATACAATCATAAGAGCAATAGTTACAGTGCCCCCTATGTTCTCCCATTGTTTCTCCATATTGGCAGCCTATCTCCAGATATCTTGCACAAACAGGTTGAAAGGTATGGCTGTAGCACACAACACCCCGGACTGGAGTATAACTATCACTGGAATGGATTCTCACACTTACTATATAAGGTCATACTGACCATGCCCCTACACTTAGAGAAGTGAAGCCCATGTCTGAAACCATATTGGACTATATATCTTGGTATTGTGCAAATTTCTTTGCATACACATAGCTATGTAAACCTAACTGTCTCCACGCACACACATCAGACAGGATCACCCACAGCCAGCTGTAGGTGGCACATATGTGGTATATCTGCATCTGTGTGTGATACACACACACACACACACACACACACACACACACACACATATATATATGAGAAACATATTACAACATGTCAAGCATACAGACACATACACATGGGGAAGAGAGAGACAGTGATAGAGGGAGACACACAGAGTGACTCATACACAGGGATACCCTGAATGGCATAGAGTGATGTCCTGCTGCAGACAGTTGCATACCAGTTGTAAACACTGGCATGTGCCAGCATGAAGATGAGATTCGTTGTCTGATTGTACTGAGGTGTGTGTGTGTGTGTGTGTGTGTGTGTGTGTGTGTGTGTGTGTGTGTGTCTGTAGGTCTAAGTATTATGATGTCTTACCCATGCAGTACACTTCCCATTGCCCTACTTTAAAACATCTGCCAGTGTCATTCACCTTAGAAGTACCTTTGGGCTGCCTTCAGTCCTGTAAGCTCTGTAACGGGTGTGATACTGCATAACACTATCATACAAATAACTAGATAGGTAGGGGGGGTTTAATCTCAATCCTGGCAAATGTAAAAGAGTGTGTGTTTACAGGTTAAAGATTTTGAGCCCATTCACACCTAGTATACTTCCCTTTGACCTACTTTAGCAGTCCTGCTGATGTCAGTCACCTTGGAAATACCTTTGGGCAGGCCTCAGTACCTTGGGACAATCTTCACGCTATAAGCTCCATGGTGTGTGCGATAAATGCATAACACTGTAGTAATGGTAACTAGATAGCTAGTTTTTTAATCTCATTCCTGGCAAGTGTGTATGTGCAAGAACAATATTGTTTGTGTGAGAACTATATTCATTGGTGGTAGGGGTGGGTTTGGCTTTTTTTTGCTGTTGCCCACATAATACATGCCATGATTTCCACTTTACAGGGCCCACTGCTGTCATTCAATGTAGAGGTAGATGTAGACACTATGTAGCCCTATAAGCTCTATGTCAAGTGCAATAACTATGTAACAGTATGGAATAAATAACAAGATAGCCAGCCTTTCTAATCCTTGGATACCATTTCCCACTCAGGAATCATAGACAAACACACTCAGCTAAGCATCAACTCCTATATCACTAGGTGGCTTGCAAACTGTCTCACAGATAGAACCCACAGTGTGAAAGCAGAGGACTCCATGTCAGACTGCTGACTGGTCATGAGTGGAGTCCTACAGGGCTTGGTCCTGGGTCCCCTCATGTTCAAGATCTACACCTCTGAAGTCCAGCCCAACATGAAGTGACTCTGGCTGACAATGTTTGAAGATGACTGCAAGGTGGGTACTATTATGATCTCCCCACATGATGTTGACATCCTGCACAAAGGCCTCACTGAGACCTATGACTGGTGTCA
>NC_056739.1:1860465549-1860503049 GCF_019279795.1 Protopterus annectens
GTACATACCAAAAGGGGCATTGTACTCTATAATGGGTCTAATAAGTGATGAGTAGAGGGGAACAATGACCTCTTTTTTTCCTAGATGAGAAACTTTTTTTGTGATGAGGTGTGCCTTGTAGAAGGATTTCCTGACTACTGTGGTGATGTGATTATCAAAGGAGAGACTACTGTCCACCTGTGTCCCAAGGTCTCTTATCACACTTTTGGTGTTAAGTACCATACCAAACAATACCAGAGAACGTTAAGCACAAGCGTTGGTACATGAGTAGTTTTCCCAGTTAATGGTGGGGTAGTTGAAATCACCCATTATTAGGGTGTTAGGTTGTACCCTAATATTTTCCAGTGTATCAAGAAATGAGGAGTGGGAATCCTGGGGCATGGTGGGGGATCTGTAGCAAGCTACAATTTGGATTGCGGTCTTGCCCAGAGTTAGTTGCACCTGGATAATCTCTGATGCATTATACTGATCAATTAGTCTGGAGGTGTGGAAAGCCGTAATGAATATGGACATGCCTCCGCCTTTAGTGCTTCGGTCCAGGTTAGGTGGCCAAAAGGTGTGGTATGAAGTATTGCCTGGTAATGCAGGGGTGCTCTCTGGAGACTTGAACCAGGTCTCTGTCACTGCACAGATGTCGATGTTCTCCATGGATGATTCTCCATGGAAAGTATCATCATGGATTTTATACACAAAGACATTGGTAATCTCCAAACTCTGGACCACACCCATTTCCAGTTTGTAAAAGTCAGATCATGTCTCCTAAACCTGATAGACTTCTTTGAAGCAGTCTCCAAAGCCATAGACGAGGGTATGGTGATTCACACAGCCTATCTAGATCTCACCAAGTCTTTTGATACCATCCCCCACTCTGAAATTATAGATAAACTCATTAAACTAGGTATAAATCCCTATGTCACAAGATGGGTTGCCACCTGGCGCACTGACAGAACCCACACTGTGAAAGTAGCAAACTCCAAATCTGACTTCAGACCAGTGACAAGTGGAATACCACAGAGTTCAGTCCTGAGTCCTCTCCTGTTTGATATCTTTGTTTCTGAAGTACAGGATAACACAGAAGGTCTTTGGCTAACAAAGTTTGCAGATGACTGCAAACTAGGAGCCATAATCAAAACTCCTAATGATGTGGACATCCTACAAAAGGGCCTCACTGGGACAGATGCCTGGTGTCAAAGCCATGGCCTCAAGCTCAATGCCAAAACGGTGCATTGTCATCCCTTTTGGTAAAAACTCTGTACCCATGAACTGCCACATAGGCAGTAGTCTATTTATCACTGAAAGTGTGATAAGAGACCTTGGGACACAGGTGGACAGTAGTCTTTTTTTTGATAATCACATTGCCACAGTAGTCAGGAAATCCTTCCACATAGCACACCTCATCACAAAAGGTTTCTCATCCAGGAAAAAATAGGTCATTGTTCCCCTCTACTCAAGACATCTACAACAACTGGAAAGGCCACAGAAGTACCTCACAAAGAGGATTGCCAGCCCCAAACAGATGCCCTATGCTGACCATCTCAAAAAACTCCAGCTTTACTCTGTTGGATATCGCCTACTCAGAGGCGATCTCTGCCTAACATAAAAAGCTATGTCAAACCCAGAGCTGTTGGACATGCTCCACTTAAAGAATTTCCAATCCCTATGGGCTACATGCTCTAGGGACCAAAACCTTGTCACCACAACAAACAGAACATGTTGGAGAGATAAATTCCTGTCCCAGAGACTTTGTAAACTCTGGAGCAAACTACCTATGTATATCAAACAAAGCTCCTCATTAGCACTCTTCAAGAAAAATCTTGATGATTGGATGGGAGATAGGAAATTCACCCCGGGGATCAATTTTGTGGCTCTGCTTGACAGGAGCATAGGAAAATAAACTTCTTGGGTGGAAAAAGCCAGTGTACCATTTGTATTGGCTTATATAGGCCCTAGGGCCAATAGCCTAGTACCTACCTATGAACCTATGAAACTATGGCCTTGCAGACCAGGCTCTTTAGGTTAAGGGGGCAGTAGTTCCCAGGGTCCATGGTGGCTCCCCCTTTGTGGAGTGGGATAACCATTGCTGTCTGCCATTCAGTAGGCACAAAGCCTGAAGTGAGGCTATGATTGAACATGGTGCTTAGGTGAGGTGCCAGTTCATTCTGCAGTTCATGTGGAATGCAGCCTGGGATGTTGTCTGGTCCCATGGATGCTGTGTTCTTGGCTTTGGAGAGTGTGTTTTAAACATGTGCAGCCATGATTACAGGAACTATGCATTCTTCCACTATAGAGATGGGCCCTTTAGGGAGTGAGAGGGGGGTAAAGTTAGCACTGAACCTATCTGCCACTATAAGGTTTGTTGGTATACACACACACACACACACACACACACACACACACACACACACACACACACACGTGCACAAATACACAGACACAGACACACAGACGCATACAGGTGAGATGGCACAAAGGCATTACACAGACCTCACAATAGCCAACTGGTGACATTAATGACACAGTCAGACCACAACATACACACTCTGGACTGGCCATCAACATTATGTAGTGCAGCCCTTTCCACTTAATGTTACTACTAATATACACCTCTAGGAAATGTGGGTAGTGTTAGTAGGTAATGGGCCTTCACCTAGCACACACTATAGCCATGTACACATTATTGCTGTTCACCTGTATAGCATAGTTCCAACTCCTACAGAACATACCTCTCAACTGTACAGAGTTTCGCTGAATGTCTAGATGTGTGGCTCATATTTTTGGTCTGTTCCTCATAAATCATGTGTTTGTTTGACACATTACTGGGATGATCTGAGGACTGGCATCACTAATTAATGACATGGTTTGAGTTTCACACTTCAACACCTGCAGTAAATGTAAGTTAAACAAAACCAGTTTCTCTAACAACCTTCTAAGCTTACAGTGGATATAATAAGTGTACACAACCCTGTTAACATGCCAGGTTTTTCTGATATATAAGATGAAACCACATAAATCATGTCATAACATTTGCCACCTTTAATGTAACCTATAACCCGTGCAATCAATTGAAGAACAAACACATTGGTTAGGAGTAACATACAGAAAATGAGATACATACAATTGGCTGGTTGCATGAGTGTGCACACCTTTAAACTAATTATTTGTTAAAACACGTTTTTATTTAATTATAGCAGTCAGTCCTCTTGGGAAGGTGGCTATCATCATGGCATATCTAAACGTAGCAATGTTTGCACACTCTCCTTTGCAGAAGCCCCCCCGACTCTGTCAGACTGCGAGGGCATCTCTTGTGCACATCCCCCTTCATGGCACTTCACAAATTTTCTGTTGGATATTTGTGTGGACTCTGGGTGGGCCATTCTAAAACATTGTTAGTCTTCTGGTGACACCATTCTTTTTCTGGTTTGGATGTATGGTTTTGGTCATTGTTGTATGGAAAGGTGAAATCCCTCTTCATGTACAGCTTTCTAGCAGACACCTGAAGATTTTGGCCAGAAAGAGACTGGTATTTGGAACTGTTCATAATTCCCTCCACCTTGGCTAAAGGCCCACTTCCAGCTTATGAACAGCAACCCTAAAGCAGGACACTGCCATCACCATGCTTCACTGTGGGGATGGTGTTCTTTCAGTGATGCACAGTGATGTTATTGTGTCAAACAAACCTTTTGGAATTATGGCCAAACAGTGCCACCTTGGCCTCATTACACCATAACACATTTTCCCACATGCTTTTGGGAGACCTGATGTATTGTTCTTGAGAATTTAGCCAGACCTGGATGTTGTTCTGTGTGAGAAAAGGCTTCCATCTTCCAACCCTACCCCATAGACTTGACATGTTGAGAATATGTGAGATTGTTGTCACATGTAATACACAACAAGTAACTGCCAGAGATTCCTGTAACTCCTTTACTGTTGCTGTAGGTCTCTTGGCAGCCTCCCTGACCAGTTTGAACCTTGCCTTTCAACACATTTGGATGGATGTCTACTTCTTTGCAATGCCACTTATGCCCCTTTTGATAACTGTTATCACTGTGTTCCATGGTATATGCAATGATGTGGAAATATTTTTGTATCCTTCTCCGGGCTGAGGCCTTTCAACAGTGGCATCCCTCTGATGCTTTGTAAGCTCTATGTGAACCATGGCTATTGCCTTAGCAGGCAATTGGGTAAATGTCAGGAAAATTCTAGTAGGACAGCTGACCGTTATTTGGTGTTAATCAAAGTGCCTCTGTAATTGATGGCAGATGTGTACCCAAGGAGATGTAATACTGTAGTTATATCAAACGCTGCTTCAACATACTATTAGCTTCAGCCCATGCACATTTTTGCATGTAGCTTATTGTACATTTTGTATTTGTCATAATTGTTCTCCTAACAGATCTGTTTGTTTTAGAATTGAATTGTACAGGTTATAGGTCACATTAAAGGCTGGAAAAGTTTGGGAATGTTTTATAGTGGTCTCATGTTTGTATATCACAAATAACTGGCATTTTAACAGGAGTGTGTACACCTTTTATATGCACTGTATAAAACTAATTTTTAAAACATATCCCTAGGTTTGGGACTTTGTCCCCCCATTTTGTCAGTCTTTGTCCAGATTTCTTGCAATGACAGGTTGTGAGGTATGCTACAGATATGTTAGATATCCTGCAAATAGGCCCCTGTGATGACCACTGTAATGCAATGCAGTTAACCTCACCACAAGTGGA
Source organism: Protopterus annectens (assembly GCF_019279795.1). NCBI lineage: Eukaryota > Metazoa > Chordata > Ceratodontiformes > Protopteridae > Protopterus > Protopterus annectens. The sequence continues at coordinate 1,860,470,274 of NC_056739.1, forward strand.
CATGCACATATTGCAATATGGCTCAGAGTAACAGTTGTGTGCATGGTAACATGCATGATCTTAACATGCTTGGGGTACTGGTGAGCCACAACAGGACAATCCAATACTCATGGAATTCAGGCTGCTGTCTCACATCCAGACCAGAGGTACCTATGTATTTGTGGGGTCGAAGTATTGTCAACAGACTCACATGTGGCATTGATACAAGATAAATGCTACTTTCCTGCACATGTACAGTACAAGCTCTGCTAGTACACTATTTGCTGTCCCTCACCATAGATATGCAGTTGTGTGCATTAGAAAACCCCACCCACAAATGCAGTTTGACCTGACATATGTATCTAGATACTCTACAGAATCCAGTATGACTGCTACAGTGTTCAATTGATGTGCAATAGGGCCTTACCAGGATGCTCCTTGCCTGTTGCCTGCGTGCCACCCACCTCCACGACTTGTGTTTCTTGGCTTGGCTGGTGTGTGGGGGCTGCCCGAAAATTGGCAAGGAGCTCCTCTGTTGCTGTAAGTGGGGCTTGTGTGGCAGGACCCCACCTGTAGTGGGCACGGTCCCTGGCCATGGCGGCAGCCCTTTGCCGGGCACAACGTATCATGTCAGTTGCCCGATGCCTGACCTGATGGTATGTGCATCCATAGTAGACCAAGTTGTTAACTCTGTGGACATGGTCATCCCACAGGGAGGTTCACTCCCCCAGATTGTGTTGGCCATGGCCAAACATCACCCTATGGTGCTGGATGATGGCATCCGTGATAGCTGCATTTTCAGCTGCGGTATATGGTGGTTGTCTTTGCCACTGAATGTCACCTGGAAGACATATACAGGAAAACACATCCCAGGACCTCATACATTGCTCAAAGTTATTTACAGAACCTGCACTTCAACATTGACTATCATTAGCTACCACTTGCAACCACATCATACCCTTGTCATCTATCAGCAGAGTATGAACTTGCATTCCTCTCCTGGTCCTGATGTGTCATGTTCCATCAATGATGGCCAGTACATTGCATAATCCACCACTCATCATTCACCTTTGTGTAGAGGGATGAAAGTGGCCATCTTCCTTGCAGATGGGATGTCAATGGTGCTCAGGCTTTGCTTGCATACAGTGTGTAATGGAGCTGGGAGCATATGCCTGAGTTCATGTAGGATGCAGACAGGAATGTTATCAGGTCCCATGGAGACTTACTTTTGTTGACTTTGATTAGGTAGTATGCACCTGCTCCCTGATGATGACAGAGGGTTGCGGGTGCTGTGCATATCCATCTATACTGATGGTGGGACAGGGGGATGATGTTTGCCCTTTGGCTGTCTGCAGCACTTTAGGTAGTGCTATGGTGTGTGTGTGTGTGTATGTGGTGTGCTTGATTACCATTACGGGGTGGGGTGAGTTGTTGCCTCTGAGACTGAAGACCTATGTGAAGATGGCCTTGTGACTTGCCTTGGTGGATGTGTCCGATTTGTACTCATAGTTAGCCTCACAGTAATTCACCTGTGACCTTATATGTTCCTTCAGACAAAGGTTGACTTGCTTCCAAGTTGGTGGCTGCTCCTATTTGGCCCTGTACAGCCAATATGGTGACGGATTATGTGGTTTGTGTATTGCTGCTGTCCAACAAAGGGGATTACTCTACCTTGGTGGAGGCAAGTTTTATGAGTAAGGTATTGCTGAGTCCATACAGCTATGTAGGTATATAGCTGTTAGTAGTAGGCATGGACACAAGGTCATAACACAGTTGGACACCTCTCCAATTTCAACCTGATAATCATGCTTATTCTAGCACCCATGTCTGTGTCAGGGCAATGCAACAAACAGTAGCTGTAGAAATTTATGTCTGCTGGATACACAGAAACTAAGATTACACACGTGTTCAACATGTACAGCTTATTTACCTGAAGTTTTGCATCCCATGTCTATTGTTCTGAGGCTTCCAGGTACACCTATTCATACATACATGTGCACAGGTAATACCTGATATACATTTCTGTTCTATGTCGGTATGGCACACTGTATTTACACTCCTGCTGCTAAGTCATACCTCTCAACCTGTTAGAGCAGTACATCTGGAGGACACCACACATACATGGGGGGCAATGGCCCAAAATTATTGATACTTTCTTAGCATTGCTGTAACACACTTAAGTCATTTGATAGCACAGTAGCCTTTGCATTTACAGAAATACTCTGGAGGATCCGACACTCATATGCATGCTAGTATGTTGCAATTTCAGTCTTCACCGATTTGCCAAGGATTTGTCAGACATAACACAACTCTACAAGTAAATGACTACAAATATGAGGCACACAAATGGTCTGTATGCATAACACTGGACAGCTGAATGGTATGAGCTCCATATATCACATGCAGTTCACCACACATTTCTGCCTGGATAGATTTTTCAGATTTAGGTTCATAGGTTCATAGGTTCATACTAGGCTATCTGCCCGAAGGCATTTACAAGCCTAGCCCATAGTTTCGCCACCCTTTAGTATGGGGATCTATACCCATTATTTTGCTGTGCCTCTGTTGAGCAGTGACACTGAGGTAATCCCTGGGGTATATCTGTGATCTCCCATCCATTGGTCAAGATTTCTCTTTGTGAGACAATCATGTATATTATAGTTGTATTCACAAGTAACTTATGGATATCTACAACATCCCAGTAGCTGGCCTAGCTGTGGCTCAGTTAGTATTGTTCAACAGGCACTCCAGTCATAGATAGTCATATGTGAGCTATTCCTTCATGGGGTGACTCAGGGGCCTAATCTGTGATCTATGTCACTGTAGACAGACCCAGATGCTATGGCCATAGGTGCTGATCAGCAATATATCAGTACAGCAAGTCTTGTTGAGACATATTTGATTATTTTCTCCATCTTTATCAATGAACTTCATTCAGCCATCCCAGATGCTACCTGCATTCAATATGTGGATGACTCCACCATTATTTATTCTGACACCTCACCAGCTTTAACCAAAAATACCTTCAATACGGTGGAAAAATGGCTCTCCAGTCAACATCTAATCCTAAACCCCAATAAAATTAAGCTGCTCCTCTTCTCCCCCACATACAGGACCCCCCCTTCCATCCTTCAACATAACCGCTAACAATGGCACTATCATCTCTCCAGAAGCCCAAACTAAACTACTGGGTGTCATAGTTGATAACAACCTGAAGTTTGATGCTCATATCAACCAAACTATCAAAATCATTAATAAAAAACTTGGCTCTCTTTACAGAATCAAGCCTTTCCTTACCCCACTTGCTAGAACTGCAATTGCCTATTCCTATCTACTATCAACTCTTCTCTACCCCTCACCTCTATTCTACAACTTAAACAAAACAGATCTTAATAAACTATCATCCTGCTATAACTACATTGCCAGATTTGTTACTGGCACAGCCTATCGGACACACCACTGTCACAACCTAAATCACCTAGGTTGGCTTGAACTGCCTAGTCTACTGCAGTTCAACCAGCTAATAGTGGCACATAAAGTCCTTTACCAACTAGAAAATACACCTGCACTAAAAGATATTATCAGCCCCTACACCAGCACCCGGCTACTGTGATCATCCACTAGACTCCTAGTTCAAACATACAAATCCATCCACTCAGCTGGGGACTCTCTTCCAACTCTGTCGGAAAAACATGAAACAGACTCTCAGCTGACTTGACCCTAGAATCCTCACTAACTCGATTAAAAAAAAAACTCAAGAAATACTTCAAAACTCATCAGTTATGTTCCTGCACTAACCCCGACTAGTGACTTCTTTATTACTTAGGTGCCTTACCTTCAACTACTTCTAACTCTTTTTCTAACACACCATTTCAGAAAGGGGTTAGTTGTATAACTGCTGCTCAATGTGTCTTAAACCTGAATGCAATGTTATGTAAATATAACTTTGAAATTAATGTTATATTTTCTAATGTGTTTTATACTAAGTTAGTACTATATGTGCTAAATGCTGGTATTGCTTATGACAGTAATCTGCTTGAAACTAGCATTTACTAAATGTTTAGTGTGTATTATTATCTTGGAGCTTTTCTCCCCGAGCCTCCACTGAAAATGGACATATATCCAGTCGGACTATCCCAGTCAAGAAATGTAAAATAAATTAATAAATAAATAAATAACATCCTATACCTCATTATTGCATACCCCCTACTGCATTCTATTACATGTTTGCTTGTTTGACATACCATTTTTCCCTCAAATACTGTTGGTTTGGATTCCAATTACTGTTTCTGTCTCTGTCTGTCTGTCTCTCTCTCTCTCTCACTCTCTTTCTCTCTCCCCCTCATATAGAGGTATAGACCTGTTTTGCATAGGCAGCAGCTTGCCTTTTGTAGGTAATGCTCATGAGCAGGTGATGCCCTGTGCACCAATTGGTGTCCCACACTTGCTAATTGCATGCAGAACAGCTGTGTTGTTATTCCTATAACCAATGGCATGATAACACACTCCTATATCTGAGTACTTCATGTGGGTTTTGCCCTTTTTCATTGCCTGTGAGAAGACATCATGGAGGTGTGTGGACAACAGCATCACAGAGGGTAGTTGGAAACACCTCTTACAACAAAACATGTGAAGATAGTCCAACAAAATGGGGGAGAAGGTTCCAAACTTAAGGACAAAATCTGAGAATTGCTATTATTCATTTGGATTCATGCTAGTTTAACAGGGTTTGTGTGGACATGGATATTCTGCATAGGTCTCAGTCTGACAGTGTTATGTGGTTGATATAACTCTCAACTGTAGGGCTATCCACATAATGGCCAGAGGTTTGACTCTTATGTTTGGTCTGTTCCTCCAAGAGTTGTTGTCCTTGGCAAATCAGTAGCATACCCTGGGTACTGCAGTCAGTAAATGCTAACTTCTATTTGTCTTCCTGACTTCATATCCCTCAGTTAAAATATAGGTTCATAGGTTCATAGGTGTGTACTAATGGCCCTGGTGCCTTTACAAGCCTAGCCCATAGGATTATCCTGGGATCGTGCCATCCGACCTTAGTTCCCAATAAAATAGGATTTTCTATTCCCTCCACGCCTCTGGTGAAGACCTATGGGGGGGAAGGGGATGTCCAATTTGTACTCATAGTTAGCCTCACAGTAATTCACCTGTGACCTTATATGTTCCTTCAGACAAAGGTTGACTTGCTTCCAAGTTGGTGGCTGCTCCTATTTGGCCCTGTACAGCCAATATGGCGACGGATTATGTGGTTTGTGTATTGCTGCTGTCCAACAAAGGGGATTACTCTACCTTGGTGGAGGCAAGTTTTATGAGTAAGGTGTTGCTGAGTCCATACAGCTATGTAGGTATATAGCTGTTAGTAGTAGGCATGGACACAAGGTCATAACACAGTTGGACACCTCTCCAATTTCAACCTGATAATCATGCTTATTCTAGCACCCATGTCTGTGTCAGGGCAATGCAATAAACAGTAGCTGTAGAAATTTAGGTCTGTTGGATACACAGAAACTAAGATTACACACGTGTTCAACATGTACAGCTTATTTACCTGAAGTTTTGCATCCCATGTCTATTGTTCTGAGGCTTCCAGTTACACCTATTCATACATACATGTGCACAGGTAATACCTGATATACATTTCTGTTCTATGTCGGTATGGCACACTGTATTTACACTCCTGCTGCTAAGTCATACCTCTCAACCTGTTAGAGCAGGACATCTGGAGGACACCACACATACATGGGGGGCAACGGCCCAAAATTATTGATACTTTCTTAGCATTGCTGTAACACACTTGAGTCATTTGATAGCACAGTAGCCTTTGCATTCACAGAAATACTCTGGAGGATGTCCGACACTCATATACATGCTAGTATGTTCCAATTTCAGTCTTCACCGATTTGCCAAGGATTTGTCAGACATAACACAACTCTACAAGTAAATGACTACAAATATGAGGCACACAAATGGTCTGTATGCATAACACTGGACAGCTGAATGGTATGAGCTCCATATATCACATGCAGTTCACCACACATTTCTGCCTGGATAGGTTTTTCAGATTTAGGTTCATAGGTTCATAGGTTCATACTAGGCTATCTGCCCGAAGGCATTTACAAGCCTAGCCCATAGTTTTGTGGCTTACGCCACCCCTTTAGTATGGGGAACTATACCCATTATTTTGCTGTGCCTCTGTTGAGCAGTGACACTGAGGTAATCCCTGGGGTATATCTGTGATCTCCCATCCATTGGTCAAGATTTCTCTTTGTGAGACAATCATGTATATTATAGTTGTATTCACAAGTAACTTATGGATATCTACAACATCCCAGTAGCTGGCCTAGCTGTGGCTCAGTTAGTATTGTTCAACAGGCACTCCAGTCATAGATAGTCATATGTGAGCTATTCCTTCATGGGGTGACTCAGGGGCCTAATCTGTGATCTATGTCACTGTAGACAGACCCAGATGCTATGGCCACAGGTGCTGATCAGCAATATATCAGTACAGCAAGTCTTGTTGAGACATATTTGATTATTTTCTCCATCTTTATCAATGACCTTCATTCAGCCATCCCAGATGCTACCTGCTTTCAATATGTGGATGACTCCACCATTATTTATTCTGACACCTCACCAGCTTTAACACAAAATACCTTCAATACGGTGGAAAAATGACTCTCCAGTCAACATCTAATCCTAAACCCCAATAAAATTAAGCTGCTCCTCTTCTCCCCCACATACAGGACCCCCCCTTCCATCCTTCAACATAAACACAACAATGGCACTATCATCTCCCCAGAAGCCCAAACTAAACTACTGGGTGTCATAGTTGATAACCTGAAGTTTGATGCGCATATCAACCAAACTATCAAAACCATTAATAAAAAACTTGGCTCTCTTTACAGAATCAAGCCTTTCCTTACCCCACTTGCTAGAACTGCAATTGCCTATTCCTATCTACTATCAACTCTTCTCTACCCCTCACCTCTATTCTACAACTTAAACAAAACAGATCTTAATAAACTATCATCCTGCTATAACTACAATGCCAGATTTGCTACTGGCACAGCCTATCGGACACACCACTGTCACAACCTAAATCACCTAGGTTGGCTTGAACTGCCTAGTCTACTGCAGTTCAACCAGCTAATAGTGGCACATAAAGTCCTTTACCAACTAGAAAATACACCTGCACTAAAAAATATTATCAGCCCCTACACCAGCACCCGGCTACTGCGATCATCCACTAGACTCCTAGTTCAAACATACAAATCCATCCACTCAGCTGGGGACTCTCTTCCAACTCTGTCGGAAAAACATGGAACAGACTCTCAGCTGACTTGACCCTAGAACCCTCACTAACTCGATTAAAAAAAAAAACTCAAGAAATACTTCAAAACTCATCAGTTATGTTCCTGCACTAACCCCGACTAGTGACTTCTCTATTACTTAGGTGCCTTACCTTCAACTACTTCTAACTCTTTTTCTAACACACCATTTCAGAAAGGGGTTAGTTGTATAACTGCTGCTCAATGTGTCTTAAACCTGAATGCAATGTTATGTAAATATAACTTTGAAATTAATGTTATATTTTCTAACGTGTTTTATACTAAGTTAGTACTATATGTGCTAAATGCTGGTATTGCTTATGACTGTAATCTGCTTGAAACTAGCATTTACTAAATGTTTAGTGTGTATTATTATCTTGGAGCTTTTCTCCCTGAGCCTCCACTGAAAATGGACATATATCCAGTCGGACTATCCCGGTCAAGAAATGTAAAATAAATTAATAAATAAATAAATAACATCCTATACCCCATTATTGCATACCCCCTACTGCATTCTATTACATGTTTGCTTGTTTGACATACCATTTTTCCCTCAAATACTGTTGGTTTGGATTCCAATTACTGTTTCTGTTTCTGTCTCTGTCTCTCTCTCTCTCTCTCACTCTCTTTCTCTCTCCCCCTCATATAGAGGTATAGACCTGTTTTGCATAGGCAGCAGCTTGCCTTTTGTAGGTAATGCTCATGAGCAGGTGATGCCCTGTGCAACAATTGGTGTCCCACACTTGCCAATTGCATGCAGAACAGCTGTGTTGTTATTCCTATAACCAATGGCATGATAACACACTCCTATATCTGAGTACTTCATGTGGGTTTTGCCCTTTTTCATTGCCTGTGAGAAGACATCATGGAGGTGTGTGGACAATAGCATCACAAAGGGTAGTTGGAAACACCTCTTACAACAAAACATGTGAAGATAGTCCAACAAAATGGGGGAGAAGGTTCCAAACTTAAGGACAAAATCTGAGAATTGCTATTATTCATTTGGATTCATGCTAGTTTAACAGGGTTTGTGTGGACATGGATATTCTGCATAGGTCTCAGTCTGACAGTGTTATGTGGTTGATATAACTCTCAACTGTAGGGCTATCCACATAATGGCCAGAGGTTTGACTCTTATGTTTGGTCTGTTCCTCCAAGAGTTGTTGTCCTTGGCAAATCAGTAGCATACCCTGGGTACTGCAGTCAGTAAATGCTAACTTCTATTTGTCTTCCTGACTTCATATCCCTCAGTTAAAATATAGGTTCATAGGTTCATAGGTGTGTACTAATGGCCCTGGTGCCTTTACAAGCCTAGCCCATAGGATTATCCTGGGATCGTGCCATCCGACCTTAGTTCCCAGTGCCTCTGTCGAGTAAAGCCACTGGAGTGATCACTTGGGTGAATTTTCTATTTCCCATCCACTCATCAAAATTTCTCTTGAAGAGGGACAGTGATGTGCTCTGCTTGACATGTATGGGAAGTGTATTTTATAGCATGGGCAGTCTCTGGGTTATGAACCTGTCCCTCCAGCATGTTCTGTTGATTGTGTTAATGAGGTTGAGGTCTCTGGAGCGTGTGGTGTGGAGGGATTGGAATTTCTTTAGATGTAGCATTTCTAACCGAGCTGGGTCAGACATGGCTTTGTAAGTCAAGCAGAGATCACCTCTAAGTAGGCGATATGAGACAGAGAATAGTTGGAGTTTTTTGAGTCTGTCCATATAGAGCAAATGTTTAAGGCCTAGGATCCTCTTTGTGAGGTACTTTTGTGGCCTTTCCAGTTGTTGCTGTTGTTTATTGAGGTACATGTCAAATGAGGCATTGTACTCAATGATTGGCCTAATGAGGGAAGAGTAGAGGGAGACAATGACCTCTTTCTTCCTGGATGCAAAACCCTTAGTAATGAGATGTGCCACATAGAAGGACTTTCTGACCACAGTGGCAATGTGGTGGTCAAAAGAGTGGTTGCTGTCAACCTGCATTCCCAGATCTCTTATAACACCTTCTGTGGTCAGTGAACTACCATCGATGTGGTAATTCATGGGAAAAGGGTTTTCCCAAAGGGGATGATGACACATTTTTTGGCATTGAGCTTAAGACCATGGTTCTGACACCAGTCGCTGGTGTCAGTGAGGCCTTTCTTTAGGATGTCAACATCACTTGGGTTGTTAATAATAGCTCCCAACTTGCAGTCATCTGCAAACTTTGTCAGCCAGAGTCCCTTCATGTTGGCCTGTGCTTCAGAGAAGTAGATACTAAACAGGAGAGGACCCAGGACCGAATCTTGTGGGACTCCACTCATGGCTAGTCGGTAGTCTGACTTGGAGTCAGCTTTCACACTGTGGGTTCTACCTGTGAGCCAGTTTGCAACCCACCTAATGTTATAGGGGTTGATGCCTAGCTTAGTGAGTTTTTCTGTGATCCCTGAGTGGGAAATGATATCAAAGGCCTTGGCCAGATCAAGGTAGGCTGTATGAACCACCTTGCTTTCCTTCACAGCCCTGGTGACTGATGTTGCAACAAACCCTGTAACACTTTAACACCAGCAACTTTCTCAGTTTATAACACCAATATTTCAATTATGTCCCTGTGTTTGGGCCTCTGTCCCCCAATTATTTCAGGCTTTGTCCAGATGTCATGCAGTAAGAGGCTGATAGGTATGGTATATCATTAGTTAGTGCCTTCCTTCCTGATATCATCCTAGTAATGTAGCAGAATGCCAGACATGTTATGAGGAAGGGGCCATATATATGAGGACAGAGCTTGGACATTCTGTGGGAATCTATGCCGTTGAGGGGTCTGTGTATGTGTAGCAATTGTTAACAGACTGTCAGGATTGTGTAGCAGTGTAGTGTGTAAATGTTTGTTGCACTGTGTAGGAATGGGGATACATGTACGTGTCATGGCTCCTTTCCTATCTGATTGTGCATGCTCCAGTTTCTGGTGGTCTATCAGCTTTATATGTTTGTAGGGGCAGACTGAGACATGTTCTGTACCACCGCAGGAGACAAACTACACTGTGACTTGAGGCAGTATATGTAGGGGTAGTGTGTGAGTGTCAAACAGGATATTTATGCTCACACAGTCATTATATTCTACTGCTCATTTGGCTTATCAGTATGTCACTGTGATTGTGGGGAAATTGTTTGTGGGTATGCAGGCTCAAACCGGTGACAATTTTTCACTACTGTTGCATCCCTTTAGTGCCTGATATTTTTGCAAATGCATGTGTAATTCCACATGGCTGGCTTGGGGTAGTGTTGTGTCAGTCTGTAGTTTGGGCGGTGCTTGTTGACATGCTAAGCAGCTCAGTGTACTTTCCCTAATGTCGTGTTATGTCCAGATATTCGTAGGATGTCCAGTTGTCTCACTCATATCTTTGGTGTTGTCCCCATAAGTGTTGTGTATGCCTGACAAATCAGTGGGATGATGTGAGGATTTCAGACATTAACTACTGTAGCAACTGTCTCAGCTTATCTAGTCAAGTATTTCAGATATGTCTCTATCTTCATGGCTTTCTCCCCCCACTTTGTAAGGCTTGGTCCAGATCCGTTGCACTAAGGGTTCTGGAGCATAACTCTCAGTTAGCTGGATTGTTGCAGAACATCCAGGTTTATTGCTCATATTTTGTCTCTGTTCCACAGTTTATTCTAATTTCTCTGATAAATAAATCACTGTAATGATCTGAGAATGTCTGTCAGTAAGTGATGACATATTTTCAGTTCCAGACCTCATATCCTTCAGAAAATGTATGCTGAAATAAACCCTGTTACTTGAGCAACTTTCTATATTTCTAAGAGCAATATTTGAAAGATGTCCCTAGTTGCGGCCCATCGTCCCTCCATTCTTATAGCCTTTTCCCAAATTTCATCCACTAACAGGTTGAGTGGTATATTTCTGAGATATGAATGCACTACATGAATGCACTACATATATATGTGTGTGTGTAACTATATATATATATATATATATATATATATATATATATATATATATATATATATATATATATCTATAAATGCATTTTTCATATATATCTTCATACATATATACCTGATTTTGCCAGACAACAATCCAGATCGAACTTACTACAATACAAACAGTCTGATGTTGACAAAGATGGACAACAGCTCATCCATTTGGTAACAACGTTTGGCTGTAATTTTCAAACTTTTAAACAGGTTATTAACCGACATTGGGACATCCTAAAAGCTAATGTTAAGCTCATTGAAATTCTCTCTTCCTCATGTTCATTTTCTTTTGCAAGGGACCCACTTTGGGGTCTCATTTGGTCATTACAAATGCAAGGTTCCGCCTCTTCACTTCAATAATCTGCCATTTTGGGAATAAGGTTAAGGATGCTTACTTTGTGGACATTGTTCCGCATGTCCCCACATATTTAAAACAAGTACTTTCACCAGCTCTAATACTCGCAAGGTTTATGACATTTTGTGTTTTTGGAATTGTAGTTCTGAATGGATTGTTTATTTGGCTACATGTTCCTCTTCGGCGTTATATGTTGGACAAATGTCTAGAACATTGAGGCTTCAGATTTCCTAACACCTCAGTGAGATCAGGAACAGGAGAGCCACAAATACTTTGTTTAAGCACACCTTAGTTCACAAAACAGCCAGTTTTGCATTTACTGTTATTGACAGAGTCCAGGGTCGGAATTTTTCTAAAGTTGTACTATACTAAACAATAAAGAATCAGGTTGGATTATCAGGCTAGGGGGTTTGTTTAAACCTGGCCTGAATGAGTTGTCATAATGTCTAATACAACCAATAATATTTGTGAATGCTAATGATGTTACTTACTTAAGGGTCAGGTATTTGTAGTTGTGTTAAAGCACTGAGGAAGGCTATTGCAGAAACTGGTATGCTATCTGTTTTTTGTGCTAACTAAATAAATTGAATTTTCAACCCATTTGTGCTGGAACTTTTTGTTTTTTAACTATTGCCTTGGTTGGTTTGGTCCGTGCACATCCGTACGTGCGGGTGCTTGTGTTTGCTGTCCCTTTGACAATACCATGGTGTGTGGGTCCAGGCATTTTGATGTTGCTGATGTCCCTGTCCATAATGTCCTTAATATTGCCTCCCATGCCCTTGCAGAGCAGGCCAATTAGGCTGATGTGCATCATATTGGCTGGGTTGGTGGATTGCTCCATCTTTGTGTATAGGGATGACAGTGGCTGCCTTCTGTGCAGATGGGATGACACTGGTGCTCAGGCTGTGGTTGACTACAGTGCAGAATGGATCTGACAGCCCATGCCAGTGTTCATGTGGGATGCAATAAGGGATGGTATCATGACTATGGTGACCTCTGTGTGTTGCCTTTGAGATGGCATTATGGACCTGCTTCCTGATGATGAGGGGAGGGGGGGCAGGTGTTGTACATGCACATGTGTACCACTGGGGAGATGGGGGTGGTGTTTTCACTTCAGCTGTCTGCAGCTGGTTGCCTATATCTATGCCATATGTGCATGTGGTGTTATTGACCACCACACCACTATAGAGCAGATTTGTGTGTTTCCTCTGGAATTGCAGACACATGTGGAGAATGCCTAGTGATTTTCCTTGGTGGATGTGTCCAATTTGCACTCAAATACAGCCTTAGGGTACATCACCTGTGCCATTATCTGCTTGCACAGATGAAGATTACATTGGTTCTGATGAGGCACCTGTTCCTTCTTGGCCCATCCAGCAATTGTTTCCACCTATTATGAGATTTGTGTATTGCTGCCGTCCACCACAGGCATTTACCCTACCTTGAGGGAGATGATGTTGTCATGTCAGGTACTGCTGAGTCCATAAAGCTATGTGGGTGCCCACATAGTATTGCGGTGTGGGCCTGGACACTGCTGCTAGATCCAACAAATGGGACTTTAGCTGTACAGCTGCATCTACCTACTCTGAGGGAATTTATATTCATTTGTGTACAATTCATTCTGTTTGACAATGTAAAAGGAGGGTGGGGAGTAATGCAGATGGTGACCTGAACAGTGATGGCTAAGGGTTCAGGGGGGATGGTACTGTAGGAGTGTTACAGTGGCTACTCATGTTGGTTAGGACTAGGTACATGAGATTCCCACTTTGACATAGGAGTGTTGACCGGCTTATCTATTGCATTGCCATTGAGAAAGCAGAGGAATCTATGTGCGTTTATGTTCAGGTAGCATAGGTCAGGCACACAATGGTTGGGTATCTGAAGTCACCCAGGAGAAGGGTAGAAGACTAAACCCTGACAGATTCCAGCAGGTTCCAATAGGTGTGGTGGGTGGCCTGTAGCTAGCTATGATTTGAGTAGGTGTTTTGTCAACTGTTAACTGCAGTCAGGATGTCACACATGCGACGTACTGTTTGGCCAGTCTGGAGGTGTGTATGTATATGCTAATATTCAATACTCCACCTCCTGTGCCTTTGCGGGCCTCCATTTGGGGTCTGAACATATGATGGGATGAGTGACCTGGCAAGGTTGGTGTGCTCTCCACAGCTAGAAAGCAGGTGTCAGTGACTGCGCAAATGTCAGCATCCTACAGGAGAAGGTACGCTTGCATTGACATGGGTGTCATGGAAAGACACCTAGCTCCTGTTAGAGCAAGACATCTGCACAAAGGCACACACCAGTTGTGGGAAAAGGCCAGTAAATAGTGTCACTTTATGAATCTAGCTGAAACCCACTTATTTGCCAGCAAAGACAGTGTCACATTCACAGGTGTACTCTGCAGAATATGACAGCTTACAATGAAATGTATGCTAATTTGTTATGACTTCAGTCTTTAATGGGTTGACAGTTATGTGCCAGACAATACACAACTGTCTGCAGCATTGACTACAAATATGAGGGAGAAATGTGGTCAGTCTGCAAAACTCTGAACAGTTGTCAGGTATGGGCTCAGTATATCACATACAGTTCAACACACACATCTGCACCTGTCATGCAGTATGCACATACACTATGTACATCTCTTACATTTGTAAGACAAGCATATGTATCAGAGTAGCATTCAGAGGTGACATATGAGTAATTACAACATCCCAGGTAACTGGCTTACCAGTAACACACTCAGTATTGGACAACAGAGACTCCATTAGCTGTCATACATGAGCTGACCTTTGCAGGGGTGATTCAGGGGCCAGAGATGTGCTCCATGTCAATGCAGGCAGGGAAAGCAGTAATGGCCAAAGGTGCTGGACAGTAGCATGTGAGTCTAACAGGTCTTGTTGCAGCCTAGTGTTTAATGTCCCATTTGACTTCATTGGATCCCCCCTTCTGCATTCCATTACATTTTTACATGATTGACATACCTGTTATAGTGCTCAGGAGTTCCCTCACAACAATACAAATGGATAGGTTTGTGTAGTCGCAGTCTGTCTCTGTGTACATGGGTTGTGACCTGTGTTGCATAGGAAGTAGCTTGCCTTTTGTAGGTATTGTTCATGAGCAGGTGATGGCTTTTGCACTAATCGGTGTCTCACACTTGATACTTTCATCCAGAGCAGCTGTGTTGTCTTTCCATTTGCCAATTCCATAGCACACAGTGCTATAATAATGGTCTTCATGTGTGCCTTGACCCTTTTGCTTCCCTGTGTGGAGGACATTATGGAGGTGTGGGAGCTACAGATTCACAGAAAGTAGATGGGAGTACCTCTCAGGAGAGGACATGTGGAGACATCCCAGCAACATGGGGAACAAAGCTCAAGAATTGGGTACAAATTGTAAGTCAGTAGTGCTGTTATACACATAGAGGACTGCTAGTTTAACAGGGTTCATCTGGACATGCATTTTCTGAGTGACTTGACATCTGACAGTGATAGGTCTTTGACATACCTCTCAACTGTTCTGATGTCCACAGAATGCCCAGGGGTTCACTTGTTATGCTTGGTCTGTTCCTCACATAATGTTTGTTTTTTGTGGAAGCAGTAGGATAATTTGATGATTATAGTTAGAGTAACTGTTTACATCCATTGGTGTTTCACACATCATCTCCTTCAGGGATGTTATGTTACAACAAAGCCTGTGACACTGTCAGCTATTTCAGTTTGTAACACCATTATGTGAGATATGTCCCCCTTTTTCAGCCCTCTGTCCACCAAGTATGTTATGCTTTGTCCAGATGTCTTGCAGCAAGAGGGTCAGAGATATGTGATCTCATTATTTATTGACTTCACTCAAGGTATCACCCCATTGACTTAGCAGACTCCTGGAAGTGGTATGTGGCAGTGGCTATGAATATGTTCTCACATCCTGGAAATTCTGTGCAAATCTGTACATATGAGAGTTATGTATGTCTGGCCATTATGAAGCAACTGCCAAGATTGTGCAGTAGTGTTGTGTGTAGATGTTTGGTTGGGTAGGGAGAGTAACAGGTGTGAGTGTCACTGATCCTTTTTCTATCTGACTGTGCATGCTGCTATGGCTGCGGGTGGTCTATCAGGTGTATATGTTTGTTGGGGTAGACAGAGAAATGTCATGTAACACCTCAGGATTCTCACTACACTGTGAGTTGTGCCAGTATCTGTCAGTGTATTGTGTGACTGAGAATCAGGATATGTTCTTTCAAACAGTTGTTCTACTCTAGAGTTCATTTGGGGTACTGGTATATTTGCTGTGACTGTGGTGCAAATTGTTGTGGGAGGACATTTATGCACCACTGTCTGTTTTTCCCTACAGTTCCATCCCTGTAGTGCATGATATATTTGGATACACATGGGTAATTGCCCAGAGCTGATTTGGGGTAGTGTCGTGTTGGTCTTACTGTGTTTCAGAAGCTGCTGGGTGACATGGTTGGTGGCTGTCACAGGTTTTTCCATTCTGTTACATGACTGCAGTCATACAACTCCACTGTCCAGATGTCTAGACACTGTCCTGATGTGTGGCTCATATGTTTTGTCTTTTGGCCTCAACAGCAGTGGGTTTCTCAAAAATCACTGGGATGATGTGATCATTGACATTATTAAATTTTAACATTCATTTGCGTTTCAGACATGAAATCTGTTTAGCATTGTATGTGAAACCACACCATGCCACTCTAGCAAACTTCTATGCATATGACAGCCATATTTCAAATATGTCACTATTGTTTGCCCTTTATCCCTCCTCCCCCCGTTTGTCAGGCTTTTTGCAGATTTGTTGCAGTAAGAGGTTGGTTATGTTTGTAAAAGCATTACAAATCTCTACACTTCAGATGGTGTAAAGGTATGCTGTTGTGAATTTTGTGCTCAAGGTCCTGAGTTCCAGACTAGGAAATGGTTGTTTTTTTTTTCATTAATGTTAAATGACAAGAATGAATTATATGTTTGTAAAAGCATTCCAATTTCCCACAGCACAGATGGTGTGGTGGTACTTTGCTGTGATTGTAATGTGCAGCATCCTGGATTCGAGATTTGGCAAGGCTAATTATTTTGTTGTCGGGCAGAATAAGGGCTGATGGAGACAGAGTGATTAAGGCACTTTTAAGCAGATGTAAGCAGGTTTGCATTGTGTGGTTCTAAGCATTGCTAGGAGACAGTTAAATAAACCCTCTTAGTTTCACTTAGCACTGCTTACTCCCACTTACAGCTGCGCTAATTTTCTTTAAAGAAAAGAAAAAAAGGGTGATAGGAAAGTGGTGAAATGGGGCAAGCAGAGGGTATCACATTATGAAAAGCAGCTAAGGATGTGCAGAAAGGGTGTAGGAAAGGACCATAGTTCTACATTTCTTCGGCAGCAACAGCTGTGTCTGATGTGTGTTGATTGGAATTTACAGCCTCATACCCCTACAGGGAGGGGTGCTGGCAACATGCCATCTGCAGGAAATAATTTGTTGTAAATTGAGGTGGGTTTACATTACTGGACATGGTGATGAAATGTAGAGATATGTGGCTTTTATGCAATGTTTTTGCAGGACACATGCCTCTTTTTATGGTGAGAGTGGGATGTTGGGAAGGCTGTACTGTATGTTTGAGGAGGTAAGTTGTGTGGAATAGGTTGCATTTGCAGACAGACAAGACAGCAGTCAGGGGTGGTATATGACACATGAGGGAGGAAAACAACTTTGACAGGGAGGGTGTTTGGGAATCAGAAGCCCATGAGCCGCCAAATGGATACAGTGGGACTGAGGTCTCCACTCCATGGGCAGTCACCACTGCTCCTTCACGGACCCAAAGGTGGCTGTGCTGGGGGCTGGACAGGAGGGGTGGCCTGCCCTTTGAGGTGTGCCAGGCACCCCTCAATCTGGCTCAGCAGCCCACCCAACTCAGCTCAGATGATGCTGCACATCAAACCCAGGAACTGACTGCGGGTGACAGGCTCCACCAATGTCACCCAAAGGGGGTGCAGGACCAGCAGACAAGGAAGTTCCAGGTTGGTCCTAGATGTGCTGCAGCCCAGTGCTATGGCCAGATGAGGCGGGACAGGCAGATCCACCTTCCCAAACATGTTATGGTGTTGAGGTTTTAAAAAATACGTTGGTTAGTCATGAACAGCACATTTCAAGATTAGTTATAACAGCATGCATGGGTGTTCCAATTAACCCCATAAATTATATTTGGAACAATTGCATAGAAAAATGAAGACATGCATAAATGGAACAACCGTATGCATCATACAAGCATGCCAGTAACATTGACGGTAACAGGCCACCAAAAATTATATTTGAACAAGGTATGTTAACATGTAACCAATCAAATATATGAACAATAATAGAAGACAAGTCCCAATATTAGGTTTGGAGTAAAACATACCGATAGTATATGAATTATTGTATTGATCCAGATAGGGGGGGGGGGGGGGGCAAAAAGTCCATTAACAACTGTTTATGCTTCTGTTTTCCACAACAGTACTGCTCAATACCCAATGGGTCTGCCCTCAATTTACATCTGCCTATGGGCCATAGCTTCTGTAGCACAAACATACCTATTAAACTGTCAGCCTGGAATAGTATGGGGCAAGCTGTGACAACTCTGAGTACATGACTAGAGGGGACTCGTACATGTCAGGGTTACATATCTGACACAGGATGTGTACCCTGAACTGTTGTTATGTGAGACAGACCTCCTGTATGACGTGTACTTAAAGGTACAAAGTTTCCCTTGATGTTCATACTGTTCCTTAATTTAAAAAAAACAATGTAATAACACTCCGTAAGGAATGTAAGTTAGTGTAAAATTAATAATGGTATATATTAAAAAAACAATATACCTTATATTATAACATTAGATGAGTTATAATATATATGTAAAAAACTCTATAAATAAATATATATATATAAAAATACATCTGATTTTAGAATAATGAAGGATGAAATTGAGTATATAACCGGGTTATTCAAAGACAGAGGATACCCATTCAAAATGTTGAACGAAGTAGGGACATATGTTATCAATGAATGGGGCAAGAAATACAAACCTTTATTTGGTTCGGGAACAACAAATTACAAAACTAATTTTAATTTTAACAACACCACGGAAACGAAGGGATATCAACGGGCATTAATACTATGTTACAGTCCCGTATCTGATTCAATAATAGACATAGTGAACAAATTTTGGTACTTGTTATATTCTGATTCAAATGTCAAAGAAATTGTTGGTAGTAGACCAGGGATAGTGTATAAGATGGGGGATAATATCAAGAAAATCTTACAGAAAAATCCCGAAGAAGGAATAAAAAACAAGCAGAATATGAATAGTATTAGTAACAAGGTTCCCTCGAAAGGCACAAGAAAATGTGGAGCATGTAAACAATGCAAACACATTCTAGAAGTGAATAAAATGTGTATCCATAATGATTATAAACAAGTGGTTAGACCAAAACTGTAATACAAAGATGGTAATATACATTGCAAAGTGTGGGGCATGTACCAGCTTTTATGTCGGTAAAACCGAAAGAAATTTTAGAAAGCGTATATATGACCACACTTATTGCATAACTAAAAAACTTGCTACCAATGCACTTTCCAGATATGTAGAAAAAATGGGTAACGACCATGCATTTAAATTTGCTATATTAGATATTATAAGCAGTAACCTGAAAGGAGGGGACACGAAGAAACTGCTTAATTTTAAAGAAATATGGTGGCAACTGTATTTGGATGCAACTAATCCACCTGGTTTGAATGATTTTATTTCTTGTAAACCAATTTTGGAAATGGAATATAGATAGAAGATAGGCACACATTTATTCAGAAATGTGCTTTAATCATGTTTATATTTAGTGTAATACTTTTTAGCGATTGTTTATGGATAGGGTAATCACAGTTGAATATGGTTGAATATTATAGGTTTTTTTTAGGTTGAACGTAATACATTCAAAGTTGTATACAACTATTCTTATCATACTCCCAGTAGCATTCTTGAATGTTTATTCATTTTTCAAATGATGAACGGAAACCTACAGCCCAGTGTCATTGTATTGCATATTTAATATTGAGTTTTAACATACAAATGTATTTTTATATATATATATTTATTTATAGAGTTTTTTACATATATATTATAACTCATCTAATGTTATAATATAAGGTATATTGTTTTTTTAATATATACCATTATTAATTTTACACTAACTTACATTCCTTACGGAGTGTTATTACATTGTTTTTTTAAATTAAGGAACAGTATGAACATCAAGGGAAACTTTGTACCTTTAAGTACACGTCATACAGGAGGTCTGTTTGGCGCCAAATCTGTATATTTAAATGAATGTGTAGTGAACAATTGTGTTCTGATGAAGCTCACATAGTGAGTGAAAGCGCTTAACCTTACCTCACGTACCTTGGATTTTGTGTTATTTGTGTGTCCGCAATAAATCTTTTTAAACGGAGGAAAAAGTGCACTTATTGGGATCGTCTTTACATCCTTTCGTAGGTGGTTGCTTTGCTGATTCCGTTGTTATCTTAACAAAGCACACATTTATCACAAGTTACAAAGTCTGTTGATGAGGATCAGTTATACATGGACTCAAACATATTATATAGCTTAATAAAAATAGCACAAGACATTTGAGTTACAAAAATAGTATTGGTATACAAGAGAAGCTAAACATTTAGTCAGGCTTGGAGCATGGACATAACCAGTGAGACATGAAATACTGCTTGAGACATTTCTTGAATCAAGATAAAGATGTTTCTAGGGTAAGGTCAGCAGGTACAGAGTTCCTAAGTTTGCCAACATAATTGACGAAGAGGGTGTCCCTGGCTGAGTTATTGGGTTTGATAGTTTGTCCTACCATTCTATTAGATGAGCGTAGCCGTCTGAGGTTAAGGTGGGGATAGATAATGCAGGAGGTCCATCAGAGTTGGGTCTGACAATGCCCTGCATGCCAGACATAGATCTCTCCTCAAAAGCCTGTAGAAGACAGAAAACAGGGATAGATCCTTGAGGTGGCCTGCATAGAACATTTTACTCATACCCTGTATTCTTTTAGTGAGGAACCTCTGTGGATATTCCAATTATTGGATATACCTGGTTAGATACATACCAAAGGGGGCATTATACTCAATGATATGTATGATGAATGCTGAATACAAAGGAACCTAGACTTTCTTGGACATAGATGTCATATCTTTGTTTATAAGTTGCGCAACATAGAATAATTTCCTAACCATTGAAGACACGTGATGATCAAATGCTAGATTACTATCTATGTGTGTCCCTAAGTCTCTGACTAGTGGGTCAGCGCTAAGGTGTGTGTTGTCAATATGATAACTACCAGGGATGGATGACTTCCCAAAGGATGCTATTGTGAATTTCTTGGCATATATTTTTAGTCCATGGCTCTGACACCAGTTGTTTGTCTGTGTCAGCCCCTCCTGGAGAAGTTTTGTGTCAGTGTGAGATTCAATGACAGCTCCTAATTTGCAATCATCTGCAAATTTAGTCAGCCAGAGACTACTAAAATTGGCCTTGACTTGTGAGAAGTAAATGCCAAAAAGGAGCGGTCCAAGGACTGATCCCTGAGGGACTCTGCTTGTGACTGGCCTGTTTGTAGAGGTGGACTCCCCAGTTCTAACTTCCTGGGTCCTTTCAGTGAGCCAGTTGGCTATCCAAGTTTTATATGAGTTTGTACCTAACCTCCTGAGTTTGTCAACAATGCCCGAGTGAGATATTGTGTCAAATGCCTTGGCCAGGTCAAGGTAGACAGCATGAACAATTTTGCCCTCATCCATTGTTTTGGTGACCTTCTCAAAGAAGTCCATCAGGCTGAGCAGACATGATCTGCCCTTGCCAAAACCTTGGGTCTAGTGTCTGGAGGTTTACTGTATCTCTGTTGATCATCTCCATGATAATTCTTTCTATGGCTTTACATATAAGACTATTGAGGCTTATAGGTCTACAGTTTCCAGGGTCTGTTGATGGCCTACCTTTGTGCAGAGGGATGACTGTGCATTTCTCCATTCATGAGGCATGAAAGCTGTTTGGAGGCTATAGTTAAATAGTAATTCCAGAGGCCCTGATAGGTCATATTTCATGATACTTAGAAGGCATCCTGGGATATTGTCTGGGCCCATTGATGCAGTGTTTTTGGTCATAGAGGCAGCATTTAGGACCTGTTCCCTAGTGAAAGTAGAGGGAGTTATATCGGATATTTCCTGAGGGAAGGTTGAGGGGAGAGACAGGAGTAAATTTGGAGCTGAATTTATCAGCCACGAGGTTTGTTATGTCTTCTGGCTCAGTATAGGTGGCTCCATTTACAATGAGCTCTGTGCATAATTGTGGATTGCCTTTGAGGTTGCAGACATAACTAAAGAATGCCTTATGTCTGCCCTTGGCCTGAGAGGCCAAACTTACCTCAAATTGGGCTTTGGTAGACTTTATTTATCCTCTGATTTGTTTATTTAGTTTGATGAGAGTATTTTTATCCTGCTGGGTGCTGCACCTCCTAGTTTTTGCCATGAGTTTCTTCCTCCTGTTATACAGCCTACTGATTTTGTGATTCCACCAGGATGGCTTGTTTTTTGAGTTAGTTCTATACTTCTTCCTGGTGGATACAGCTGCCACTATGCAGCTATTAACATGCTTGTACATGGTTTCTGTGAACACTTCTGCATAAGCAGTATTGTTCTCAGTGTTTACGGGGCTTGAAATTTTCCAGGTTCTCACTTAATAGCAGGAGTTAGCCTTAGAATAGTTCCTGGATAGTATAGGTTTAGCTGGGGGTTCAGGTTTTATTTTTACTTTGAAGGAAACCATTTTGTGGTCTGACCTTACCAGGGAAGGCATTACAGTAGGGGATGTGCAGCACTCTCCCATATTAGTGAGGACTAGATCCAGTATGATTGTACCCCTGGTTGGTGTATTGAGAATCGGATCCAGAGAATTTGTGTTTACAAAATCCAGGAATCTCTGTGCATGTACGTTTGGTGTCATATAGGATTCTCAGTTAATAGTGGGATAATTAAATTCACCCATGAATATGGTATGGGGTTGGATGGTTAGTGCTTCTAATAAGTTTAGATGCATGGTATGGGTTCCTTGGGTCATAGAAGAGGACCTATAGCTTGCAAGGAAGTGGTATGGATTTTGTCTATGGTGATTTGAACATGGAGCAACTCAAGTGCTTTGTCCTATTTGACCAGCCTTGAGGTATATTTATCTTTGATGTAAATAAAGACACCTCCACCTTTAATCCCTTTTTGTGAAGTAGCGAGCCTAAATGTGTGTGTGGAAGGCATTATAACCTAGCATTGTTAGTGTGCTCTCCGTGGCTTTAAACCATGTCTCATTTGCCGCACAGACACAGCATTCTCTAGGGTAAAGAGAGCTTCTAGGGAATGGAGTTTTTTGTTTAGACTCCTAGCATTGAGCAGTAATACCTTTACATTTTCATGGTTTTGATTTGCTATGTCAGAAGTATTTTCAGTTTGGTATTGCCTAAAAAAGGCACTACGGGGTTAGACAATGTTTTAGTAATTCGAAAGCCTAGAGGGGAGAGGTGCAGACTATCCCTGGAAAAGCAGCGTGGTCTGTTTACCATCTCCTTACATGCTGACAAATATTAGAATGACACCAGAAACTTATCCAATTATTAAAGTCAATCATCTTTTGTTCGTATCGTGGCATCATCCTTGGAGGAGGTAAAATGCTGCTCAATGCTAGGCTCATACCAGCCTGAGGCACATATTCTGAGAGCTCCATGATGTCTCTCTTCATATAGTTTAGGGAGGTACGTCTCAGGTCATTTACTTCCATGTGGACTATGACTGAGTCATATTAGTAATTGTGGTCCAATGACCTGAGTGCCTGCGTAATGTGGCAGATCCTAGCCCATAAGTAACTGACTGTGACTTTCTCCTTACTCAGCCTGGTGAGAGGAACATCAGTGTGTCTCACGATAGAGTCTCCAATGACTAGACTGTTGGATTGTGTGGTGACTTGCCTTATGGGCTTAGAGGTAGAGGTTCCATGAGATGTAGCTCTATGTGTTGATGTGGGTGTTGTTTTGAAAAAGTGCATTTGGGACTGCTGAGGGTATTTGTTATGTGTACTTCATCTAGGATGTCTTTTTGATTTAGGAAGCTTGCATTTAAGTGCCTCGGCATATGTGGGTCGATATGTCTGCATTGAATTGTGTGTGGGTGCAGCGTGTGCACTACTGAAAACCTTATTGACCTTAGGTGTACTTTTATGTGAGAGCTTTGCCTCCAGTGGCATTGTATAAATAAATCTCTCACATACTATATCAGTTTGAGAATTAACTGGTTGTCAGTAAACATGAGGCAATTTCCACATTGCCTCAGGATGTCCATATCCACCAAACCGGTAAGAGAGACAGTAGGAAAGTTCATATCCATGGCTACAGACCCTTTTTTATTGATTAGGCAGTTGGAGTGAAACTATCAATCACTGTCAGGAGTATCCAGTTTGCAACTATGGGGACAGTGCTTGTCACTACAAACTAGTTGTCCTGTGTGCAACTAGGAATTGAATAAATTTCAATTTTGCTTTTACAGGAAAAATGTCACTGAAGGTGTCTGAGTATATACAGAGCACTGCCAAACACTTGAGGGGAAACTAATACTTAGCCCTACAAATTTAAGGATGAACTATTTATGCAGATATTCTGAAGTTAGAAACAGATCAAGCAGTACTTACTGAAAGCAAAAAATTAGCTTGTCAAGAATGATGAGAAGAGGGGAGTTGCATGAATGGCTACTGCCTGACTACTACTAATGCTGGTCTCACCACAGCTTCACTCTGTTAGGATACAATGGTCCTTTGTTTCTTCTCTCACCTGACGCAAAATGTTAGCACCAATTCCAAGAAGAAAAGCAGGCCACATCCTGTTTGGCGATCCACAGTCTTGTCCCAGATGATTCAAGGGTCTGTGGGTCCATAGGCTTTTAGCCTTTTCCTAGTAGATACCTTGACCAGAAACCAGACCATTCAGGAACATTCACCACAGACAATCACTCTCCAACCAGAAACAGTCAGGGATAAATGCACTCTGCTCCTTCTCTCACCAGGACCAGAATATAAGCACAGATTCAAAGCTGCCACCTATAAAGCAGTTATTAGGCTTTCTGGTGATCAGCCGTCTCCAGGGAATAATGTCCCTGTACTCCTTCTCTCATCAGAAAATATCCTTCATAAAATACATGCTAACATATCCTGTTATTCTAACAACTTTCTAAGTTAATAAGAGCAATATTTAGAATCTGTCTCTGTTTTTGGGGCCTTTGTTCACACATTATTTTAGGCTTTGTCCAGATTTTACATGCTAAGAGGTTGAGAGATATGTTGACTGGCCTTATATAAAGGCATCTATGAGGGCATGGAATTGGAAAAGGGGCAAGAAGTAAAGCTGGAGAAAGACATGACTTAGAATGCTAAATGAAATTACAGAAGACTAGCTCATTACAACCTAGTGACGTCTCCAGGCATTTCTGCAGGTGCATCCTACTGACGCCTCTAAGAGTCAAACATTGCATGTTCATATTTGCATTAATAATTCCAAAATCATGGTACATAGAAAGTATTAGAATATTTCATCTTAAACCTTACACAGTAGCAGACATAAAAATATAGATATTTGACTTGTGTCCAGGGAAGATAAAGATATATTGAATATTATTTCTATACTATTTATTTGGATTGTAATAATTTTCATATTTCTCTTAATATCTCAACAATCAATAACACAGAACTGTTTGCCTCATGTGAAAGCTCACAGCTGTATGAGGAAAATGCTGCTGAATGTATGTGTGTGTTGCTTGAATGATTATTGAGATATAATCTGTCTAGATAACATTATAAAATTAACATTTACTGTATTAATTTTTGGCTTGTAAAATCCATTTTAAGGGCTAGAACTGAATGAACATAACATCTGTAAAGACTACTTTGTATTGAATAGTTTGCCATTTTCGGTTTGGTATTGACACTTATGGTTATAGAGATATTAACATTTGTTTCATCTGTGAGGGAACAGGTTAATTTTTTAAAAGGCTCAGATCGTGCCTATTGGAAGTTACAGAACAAACTCAAAAGAGTTCCATTTGAGGGAATAAGCTAGACAGGCTGATTATCGTCTTCTGCAGTAAAGTAAATGCTATTTAATGTAACTGGAGTTGGCTAGTGGATGCATTCTATGATATTGCTCCAGACTGTGTTTTAATATTTTTTTTCTTATATATTGTAGTTGCAGTGTTTTGTTTTTGGCAAGCAGCCACATTGGTACACTAGCACTCCAGTGATCTTCTTCAGTATAACAGAAGCAGCTGGTGATTCTAAGGCAAAGTGGGGGCTGTGTGCATCAGATGAATATATGGAGCTGACTGGAAAGGATGGCATTATATCAGAAGCAGGGTAGCAATCCTTCATTTCTTGACACCTGCTTAATCCTTTTCGGTGTCAAGGTGAGCTAAAGCCTATCCTAACACTCAGTAAGAATAAAGCAGAAACCTGCCCTGAGCAGAATGACACTCCATTGTAGGATGCAGATGCACACAGTCTTACTCAAGCAGGCATGCATACAAACATAACCCACTGGGCAATCCTTCTGCTACTCAGCACTGTTCATAACATGTACATTGTAAAGAAAATGCAGCGTGGAGCAGGATTTTATACCATGAACATGTTGTGCATTACATTCATCTCAGGGACACATCACATTCACAAGGATGTAATCTGAGAAAATGTCACTGGTCTGCTGAAAGTCCAAGGGAATACTTTGTTTGGCAATGCTTGCAACATTCACTTTATATGCATCTGTCTGCATTAATGTATTGTTGATTCACTCTTATTTATACTCATTGGCACTAGTCAGTTAATAAACAAATATAATACATTATTATTCACCTTCAAGCACAAGTCCTCATCTCCTTGCTCCACTTGGAGATTGTGCTTTTATTCACTAATGACTACCTTTTTGCGTATCAATTTTCCAAGAACACCCAGAATAGCAGGGAGGCTTGAAAATAATGGTGAGCCTGCAGGTCGACATTCTTTTACTTCACTATGATGTTAAAAATGTCTGTGGTGCACTATGGTACCTTATAGTGTGCTTATGAAGAACCGGGAACATGTATAACTTATTTGGAGTTTGCATGCATGCTCAAACTTACTGCAGCATGATAGTTTATTTTAGCAGCAATCAAATGACTGATATTTTGTTAAACCTCACCTTAAAAACCCTTAAAAACACTGCCTCCCATTTCCCTTTATAGAGTCGTGGGGTCAACCACCCTAACCTGAAAACTATTTTACTGTGAAAGTTGGTTGCATTGCCAATAATTTTTCTGATGTGCAGGGAAAGGAGAAAAGAGAAGAAAGTTCATCTACACACACACACACACACACACACACACACACACACACACACACACACACACACACACACACACACACACACACACACACACTCACACAGACACACACACACACACACAGACACACACACACACACACACACACACACACACACACACACACACACACACACACGCACACGCACATTTCTTGTTCTGTGTTAGATGCCATCTTTCCCTTCTTTATTTACATTTTTTATTCACGTTCGTTTAAACAATTCGATAAATATTGACACAATTTTCCAGCAGTCTTATATAACTAATTATATTTTTCCATTTGTCCAATTATAGCTTTTTCTTTAGTATTTCTAAGCTATGTACAACAAATAGTAAACAGTAAATCACTTCCATTACTCTGTTTATGTTTTACCTCCTCTGTCTTTTCTTTCTTTCTCTGTTTTAGGAGACTTCAATATCTTCCTTAAATGGCATTACTTCAATCTCTCCCGTTATCACTGGCTGTTTTCACCCTTATTTTTAATCAAAGTCTCTTTTTTTAAATATGTCTGATAATTTTGCTTTTTTTGCCTCGCCTCTTCTCTCTCTCTTTTTCCCTCTGTCATTCTCTCTCTCATTATTTACTCTACCGCTAACCAACCCTGTTATCCTCTTTAAAAATTACTCATCCCTTTGTTTCACTTCCGTTTATTCCTCCTGCATTGTCTCATCATTGTCTCAAACACGGTCCCAGTACAGGGCTGTTGTTTCCTCCATTTCTTACTTATAACTTTCTTCCAGGGTGTCATTACTAATCCTGTCATTCCTTTTTGTTTCTATTAACTCTTTATTATATACTAGGAGAAATAATTTCTCATTCAATATCTCTATTCTCATATCCACTCTCTGTAGCAACTGTGGCATCTTGCTGTCCCTAAAATGTAAGGCTTTCTACATGTCTTTCATATTTTTTCCATTCTTCAGTGATTTATTCTGGTCTTTCTTATCCTTTCTTACTCTCCTTCTTTTCTCTATCTCTTCTCTAACCCTTTCCATGCTATTTTCTCTCATATATTCCTATTTTTATTCCCCTGTCCTGTCTTCTGCTACTATTTTTTCCCTTCCTTCTTTCCTTTATCATTTTGACCTCTCTCCTCTTCTCTATCTATCCTTACCACTTCCTTCAATGCCCTTTCTATCTAAACCTGTTATTATGTCCTCTCAGTCCTGGATCGACATTCTCACTTCTTCATTCACTTTCTTTCCTTATACCCTTCTCAGTCATCCTTTCTTCTTTACCCCAGCTGTCCTTCCCTATCTCAAGCCTCTTGCCTCCTACCACAGTGTCCTGCCATTCCTCTTTTCCCTAAAATTCCACTGACCCTACCAGATTTAAATATAATTATCTCTTTTTCTTATACTTCCCTTCATACCATTATCTCAAATGTCTGTGTCATCTATTAGCAACTTTACTGTTGTATATTGATTCCCCTTCTCCCAGCACTTGTCCTTTTTAATTTCTTTTTTTTTTCTAGGTATTATTTATTAATTGGAAGCTTGCTCCTACTTTTCATTCTACCAACCCATTTCAAATTTAAGCTCTGCCCATTACGAGTCCTGACCCACACATGACATGTGACCCTGTACTTATAGGGTCCTAAGTTATTTGAACATTAAGGCAATAGAGTCATTTTTCTTTATTGTATTTTACTTCCTAGGTTTTAGTAATCCTTATATTCCATGGAGATACTCTTATTTCTCTTCTTTTTTTCTGGCCTCTTTCCACCACATAGTTTATAATAACTTTCTGTCTACTTATTTGTTCACTCCGTTGGGTCACTAATTCTTCCTCTCAGTGCTTCCTGTTTTCATTCACTAATCCATATATAGATACAGCCCATCTTATACCAGCATCCCTCCCCTTTCTTTATCACGTCCATGCAACATACTCACTACCTCACTGGTGTAGTCCTACTGTATACGGCCCTTATCAGACCTATCATTGAGTAAAATCCTCTCTTCCACATGTACCTGACCAGATGTATGCATCAACTGAAAATTCCACAGAGGTTCATCAGAAAAAGAATACAGGGTGTAAACAACATATACTATGTCTCAAAACCCTATCTCTATACTCGGTTTCCTATAGAGTGTTGAGAGGAAATCTGAGGACTTGAACCTTGCTTTCAACATAAATATGACATGTTGAAGAGACATGTATGTATCTCAGAGAATTCCTTTCTTCTTGTACAATCTCCCCACCTATGTGAAGCAGAGTTCTTCCCCAACCCTATTCAGGTGTAACTTGGACCGCTGAATGGGAAATCAGAAATTCATCTCAGGTCTAGCACCTATGTCTCTAATGGACTGTGGCAATCTGTACATCATACCATAGCTTACATATACCCCTTAAATAACCTCTAATTCCCCAAATACTTGCAGGATACATTTGGGATACATAGCTAGGCTTATAAAGGCCCCAGTAGTCATTAACCTAGTATATACCATTGAACCTATAACCCTACGATACCTCTGCTGTTAGACCTGCAGTACTGGTACTGACATCCCCTTTTTCATACAAAATGGAGCTTTCAGCAATGATTATTTACAAATGATGTCTCATGGCTCTAAAGGACAATGTAAAGCCTCTGTGTACTCACCAACTGACTGGCATAATAAGAAATTGACTGGTCACTTTTCAAACTTGCGTCAATAGCAATAGCATACAACTATAGCTGTCAGCAAACCTGAGCTGTTAAGAGTTGTAGACATGTGCTACTTGGCCACATCTGGGCACACAATTAAGTATGATTGAATCTAATGTCTGCCATCAAATGGACAGAGATAAACAGAAGATGTGGGGCACTGTGTCTCAGTTAGGCAATTCCATCTATACCCAGTACATATGTGTATAGTTATCTGACAAACAACAGTATAAGTGATTCTTTCCAGCACAAAAAGACTGAGTTATAAATTTGGCACCTGTTGTTTACATCATATTGTGTGATTAGTATGGCAAAGTACAGCCTTTGAATATGACATTATATAAAGGAAGTGGTACATGCATTTACTTCATTTGGGAATGTCAGTGGGATATAACGTAGTACTATGCTTGACACAATATATATCAAATGGTCATGTACTATAATATTCACCTAAGTGCACAGTACATATACATATACATATACATCTTTACCACATTTATGTACTTAAACTTCATAGGGTTAATATGTCCTACATCAGTGGCACCAATGGGATCTTTAGCAACATATCAGCATGACATACACATGAATTTGTTTCTATGGGCAGACTGGCATGATAGTTATTCCTATGTCTACCGCTATCTCTACTTCTTCCTTATGGGCTATATCTATTTATTGCTACTTATTTCTTTTATTTCTTTTATTTATTTATTTATTTACAGTTTGATTACCAGGGAAGTCCACTGGGGCCAAATGTGCCCATTTTCAGTGGAGGCCCGAGGAGAAAAGCTCCATAATGCACAATACAGAAAAGATACAAAAGTATAAAAGGTACAGTATATAGTACAGTTTACAAATATGTACATTCAATATCAAGCATGATCAACAAAGTTCATTGTGATAGATCTAAGGGTTATACTGTACAGATTCATTTGAACAAACATTCTTACATTTGATGTGTGGAAGCACTTTACATACACTCATTTAAAGTAAGTATGGAAACACTTTACATGCACTCATTTAAAGTAAGATGCTATTTACAGTATTTACAAAGTTGAAATCGTGTGTTGAGTAGCTATAGGAGTTGCAGAGAGTTTGAGTCTACACTAGGAAATAGTTATGGGAGTTATAGAGAGGTTAGGAACCTAGGAGAAAAACCTCCTTGGGGCATTTACTTAAATTGAATTGGAGGACATGTATGTAAAAAGCTGGGTTTTGAAGTTTTCTGAGTTTGATATTGCCCTTAGTGTAGAAGGGAGAAAATTCTATTTCTTGCCTAGTGAGAAAGAAAGGAGAAGTTGGCCAGCAGGTCATTTATGTTTGTGGATAGTACTTATGTTTTGGTGTTCAGATCTGAGAGTTCTATTAGGGGTGTAGGGGGGAAGGATGTTTGTTAGAGACGGACATTTTGTTGGGTGAAATACAGATCTGTGTGGTCTGGTAAGTTGGAGGTTGTCTAGGTAATTTGTGAGTTCTAGCCAGTTCAGAGATTGAAGGGTAAGGCAGTGATGGAAGGAATTTTTGGTTTTGGTGGCAAATTTATTGATCTTATTATAGCAGTTTTCTAGTTTAGAGGTGATGGAAAAGGTCAGGTTAGTTAGAAGAGGGGCTCTGAATAATAAGGAGGGAAGAAGATAAGTAGTAGTCAGGGTATGCCTATTAGAGTTGGAGAGAAATAGATTGTTCCTGTAAAGCATACCTAACTTTTCGTGGGTTTTCTTTATATCTTCTTGAATATGGATATCAAACTTGAGGTGTTCGTCTACAGTAATGCCAAGCAGTTTGGAGAAAGGGACCACTTCTATAGGTGAGTTGCTTTGGTTAAGGACTTTGAATGCATTTTTATCATAAGAAAAAGTCTAAGAGGGAGGGAATAGTAGAATGTTTGATTTATTTGCATTGAGTGAGTGGTGGTTTTGGCACATCCAATTCTCAGTAGTTGAAAAAGCAGTTTGGGTTTTAGTCAGCAGTTCAAGGAGGTTTGAAGCAGAGCAGACTAAAGTTGAGTCGTTTGCATATTGAATAACTTTGGCATCAGGAATAGCAGTGTGAACGTTATTGATAAAGATGTTAAAAAGCATAGGCCTGAGGATGGACCCCTGTGGTATGCTGGTTGGGGTAGGTAAGAAGGTAGAGGTGGTATTCTTCCATTTAACTGCCTGAGATCTATCAGACAGATAACTAGAGAACCAGGCTAAAGTATTTTGTGAGAGATGTAGATTTGAGAGATGACAGAGAAGGTGTTTATGGGAAACAGCATTGAATGCTTTATAAAGATCGAGGAGAACTGTGGATACTAAGTGTCCTGAATCTCAGGCTTGATTGACAGTTTCTAAGAGGGAGAGTAGTGTGGATATAGTGCTATGGCCTTGGTAGAAGCCATGCTGGGTAGGTGTAAAGAGTTGATTTTGGGTCAGGAAAGGCATAAGTTGGAGGTGGATACATTTTTCTAGGATTATGGAGATTGGAGAGAGCAGAGCAATAGGGCGGAAGTTTGAGATGTTGGTGTTTTTGCTTCCTTTGTGAAGAGGAAGAATATAGGCAGTATACCAGAGTCTGGGTACATATGATTCCTTTATAGATTTGTTGATTATGATGCTGATCGGGAGTGCTATACCGTCAGCAGCACATTTTAGGAAGGAGGAGGGAATATTATCAGGAGCATTGGAGCAAGGCTTAAGTATGGATAGAAGTATTTTTATAAAATGAGTAGAGACAGGTTTGAGCTCAAACATAAGGGGAATTTTATTAGAGGGCTTAGAAGGAGAAGAATGAGGGACAGGTGGATTATTGTTGGGAAAAGTCTTGGTCAAGTCAGAAATAGTTTCTATAAAAATTGAGTTAAATTGGGATCCTACATTGAGGTTAGATATACTTGGGTCAGGACAGGGGTTATTCTTGGAGCCTGGATTGAGAAGTGAGTTTCTGGATGTCCAGAATTGTTTGGGGTTTTATTATTATTATTGGACTGAAGCTTAATATAGTAGGATTTTTTGTCCTTAGTGATTACTTGTTTTGCAAGATTATG
>NC_056739.1:1860508049-1860510549 GCF_019279795.1 Protopterus annectens
AGGAGACATTTCTCCCCGATCTCACCCAACATCTCGATCATTCTGTTGTGATCTCATTTGAGCCTGCTGGTTTCCCTGATTTATTTTCCTTAGTGATGTTCTTACATCTTCTTGGGTGGGCTCCACTTCTTCTTTCAGCATAATCTGTCTCTGGGGGCAATACAGCTTCTGTGTTTTTTCTTCATTCAGAAGCTGCTGAAAGTACTCCTTCCATCTGCCTTTGATTACCTGTAGGCTAGGGAGTAGGTTCTTCCTGGCATCCATTATGAAAGGTATTAACGATCTTCTTTATCTTCTAAACTAGATAGTGTTTCTTTGAGACATCTACTGAGTCACTTTCCAGAAGAAGAGTGCCTCTGTTGCCTTGTTCTTTTGCTATTGCAACTTCTCTCTTAGCCTTGTTGCTAGTCAACCAGTATTTTTTCATAGTCTGGCCAATCTTTTCTATCTCACACTTCCTGAACTCCTACTTTGTTTTGATGACTTCCTGGACTTTTGCATTCTTCCACCAGCATTTCTTATTTACCTCTTTTCCATTCCTGGCTCAGCCACATACCTGTTCTGTAGTCCTCACACATGCGGTTTTGACCTCTTCAGCTCCACCTATTTGCTCTTCTTTCTAGGGTGCTAGAGCAGGTCTTCAGCCTAGTTTTTGTTCACCTTAGAGCCTCCTCTGACTACTGCTTGCAGCTGATTGTGGCAACCAATGGTTTATGCTGTGGGCTGTTTCACTGGGCATGACTTTGCAATCACTGATTCCACCCCATTGCCCTTTCTCAACTAGGAGAAAGTATACCTGAGTTGCATGTTGGCCACTCTTGTATGTGATCTTGTGACTGTCTCTCTTGCGGAACCAAGTGTTAGCCACCCTCAAGCCATTTGCCACAGAGAAGTCTAGAATGGACTCTCCTCCTAATCCTGCTGTTCACCCATGTGGACCCAGGCAAACCTCATATCCTGTTCTGTCTATCCTGATATGTGCATTCAGGTCACCCACTATCAACACCATTTCATGCTGTCTTGCCTTATCTAATAGAGTCTGCATTTGCTGCCTGAATGCTGTGCAGCACAGGCTGAAATTATGAATACTGCCCTATTTTTACACTGGAGTCTGTTTGCCATGAGTCCATCACTAATCCTGATGACATATTTCACTGTCTTCTGAAGCCTCTCCCTCACCATAATTCCCACACCATTTCTAGTTTGTCTTTCTGTTGTTTAGTAGACTCTGAACCACAAGCCAAGCAACTCTGGTGCATTTCCCTTCCATCATGTCTCCTGGGTACATAGGATGTTCAGCCTCCTCCTTACCATGATGTCATCCACTTCCAAGTTGCATTCTGTTAGTGAACATTCATAGCAATTCTTAGGTCATGTATGGCAGTATGATTGCAGTTTGATTGGTATTATTTCCAGCTTTCACTCAAGAGAGCTGTCTTAGGTAACCCAAGCAGGGCAACTGGACACCAGCCATGTTGGATAGACACCCCTCTCACTGTTATCATGAGTCCCCAGTGCAGGTTGGAGTAGGCTGGTTCCTCAAAATACTAATCACCAACAAATACCCATACTCATTTGGTGACATTAATCAACATGATTGAATTACCTAGAACTAATTTTTACACTATCAAGTGGTCACGACCCGCAGTCCGTGATCTGTTATCTTGAGGGTGCTACATACCACAGTGGATAACCAAAGCAGTTGGGCTATACAACTCTTCCCCTATAGGATATCTTCTAGAGTCTGTGCTGCTGTTGGCCACAGCACCATTCTCGGTTGAGTTTGAAGTGAAAACACTCAACATGTTTTTTGGAGGTGGAAGGATATGCAAACTCCATACAAGCATTGGCCAAAGGTTAGGGCCGATCTTTGTACCTTGGGTATGAAAAATGAAGATTTTAACCATTATGCCAACTGGATGCTAGCTAATATTATTTGTAGTAAGTCCAATTTAAAAAATCAGCAGAAATAGACCTACCACATGATATTGTAACTGCTAGCACATATAAGCAATTTACTTTTAACAGAATTTCTTTTTTTGATGATGTTCTCCTTGCTTCAGTGAATGTACCATCTGCAGATCATTAACCAGACTGCGAACTGAATTATTACGGAGTATTAAATCAACCATTTTCTCCCTTTCTATATCACTCTACTGATCAGAAGCAGACATATGGAAAACTCCTGAAGCTAACATTCAGAGATTCTATTCTATTTATTTATTTATTTATTTATTCATTCACTATCTAATTGGCAACTTACAGAAACTAGACTGCTCAAGCAATATATCTCTGAAAGGATTCCAAAGAAGTTTAAAGAAGATGTCATGGAAATAAGTGGAATATTCAAGTTCACACTTATGAGGATTAAAGCTCAAGATCTGACCTTGTAAAACTTTGTGAGGAAGCAGTACCAACCATCCCATGATGGCAATCATGAAACATGCTTACTCATATAATGCACATATATATAAAAGGAATCAGCGTTTCTGAAATTACA